>NW_023397115.1:0-35000 GCF_011125445.2 Fundulus heteroclitus
GATTGCTGCTTAATCTTTGCTTTCTCTATTACTTATTGTATAATTTTTTTGTATATAGATTTTTGTGTGATATTCACACTCCAAACGAGAGATGCTGCTGACTGTTTTTTCACTGTGAAACTATGACAAACTGTTATTTTCTAGTCAAATGGCTGTATGGGTGGTGGGCTGGAAAAAGACAGATAACATCATGGCTTTATGAACTTCCAATAACTTTATTCCAACCGTAATAATAAGGCCTACTTTCCTGGTGTGACATCATGGGGGGAAGTTTTTTTTCTCCAAATTATCAGGAAGAGAATTGAAGACCTCCACAAGTCTGTTTCATCCCCCGGTGCAATTTCCCGATGCCTGAAGGGACCACACGTTCATCTCTCCAAACAATCATCTACAAGCATAAACACTCTGGTAATGTCCAACCTTCACACTGTTTAGGAAGGAGGCTGGTCCTGTGAACCTGTTTGGCCGTAAAATGTGTATATCAACCCCAGAACAAAGGCCAAAGACCTTCTAAAGGTAGATGGAAGAATAGAAGAAGCCATTACTCCAAATGCACACTTAAAAGATTTCACTTTGCGGATGCACACAGAAACAAAGAAGTCAAATTTTGCAGATATGTCCTGTGGTCTGAGGAAGCTAAAACATAAGTATTAGGCCATAATAATGACATTTGAGAAAAAAATGGGGGAAGCTTGCAAGCCTGAGAACACCAACACTAACTGCTGAAACTAGTGTTGTCACGTTATCAACATGTTGGTATTGGTACTGGTACCAGCACGTATTTCGATACTTTTCAATACTTTTTACAATAAAAAGATAAAACAAAAATTATCATTGAGTCAAAACTGCAGTGATCAGGCCATACTTAGACAATTTTGAATTAGAAGGATAAAAACAAAAACTATTTATTGTCTGTTGTTTGTCGTGTGAAGTCTAAACTGCATTATGTCCTGAAAGCAATTTCACCACAGTAACACGCGCTGACAATAAATCATGAATCATGAAAGTCATAATATTGCCAGAATAAATCGGTGATGATGATATGAGAGTAACATTGTGATTTTATTAGAAATAAAAGCTTCTATAATGAGAAGAAAGCTTCGACAGTCATCATGATCGTGATCATTATGACGGTTCAGTAAAAAAATAATTCCATTAACATCCCGCTTTGTAGACCAGGGCAGGATCAGCGGCAGCTTTGCACACGTGTGATTCATTTGAAACGTGGACACGCAGAGGAACGGGGCTCCTCCTCCCGGCGCCTTCAGCAGGCGGTCTGCACGCAGCAGCAGGACGAAGACCTGACTTCAGTGCTTGGGAGGTGGGAGGGGCTGACAGCAGCACTCACTGCTCGCTAAAAACAGTAAACTGCAGACCGATCGATGCTTTTACGTGTTGTCGCCAAAGTCTCCATCAAGACAGAAAAAAGTTTCTCCTAGTTGCTTTTCTGAAAGAAAGTCACTAGAGGGGTTTGAAAACTCTTGTTTCATGTGTATAGTTTTGTTTTTATCCTCCTAACAGTGTCTCTCTCCCTCTCTCTCCGACTTGCTCCTCGTCCTCTCAGCCATGCCACCACACTGTTGCAGGCGCCGTGGGCAGCGCTGCAGGTACCGGTACCATCCAAATGCAGTACAGTACCGTTTTAAATGCCGCAGGACCCCGGCACCAAATCAGTACCGGTTAAACCGAACAACCCTAGCCAGAACACAGAGTTCCCTTAAATCAAGACTGAGAACCCACCTGTTTAGAGTTGCTTTCGGCCCATAATAACTGGACCATTGACCAACATATTTGATGTGTATTGATGTTTTCCTTGATACAATTTTAATGTTTGTTACTGGTCTCACAGCCAATGACTGTTTTAATGTGTTTATGGTGTAAAAGCACTTTGAATCACCTTGCTGTTGAAATGTGCTATGCAAATAAACTTGCCTTGACTAACTGTGGAGTATTGCTGGTGAATGCATTATGCTGTCGGGCTGTTTGCTGGAGGAGGAACTGGTGCACTTTACAAAATAGATGAAACCATGAGGAGAGAGATTATGAGGAAACAGTGAAGCAACATATCAAGGCTTTCAACAGGAAGTAAAACCTTGGCAGTAATAAAAGTGTCTTGCAATCGACAACGACCAAAGCATGGCTCATAGAAAATTTTAAAAGCATGTAAGAGCAAGGCAATCTCCAAACCTGACTTCTTCTGTCAGGGAAAACTCTTTTAAGAAGCTCATGGAGCCTAAAACACTTGATCCAAGCCACAGAGTTAGAAATACAATTCTATCAAATACTCCCACATCTTTTTGCCATTTAGCAAATAGAAATAATTTGGATAATCCTTAAAGGCCTAAAACCGGAAAAGTTCACTGTCATTAAAAGTCCAAAAAGTTGTCTTTTTCATGTAAATGCCTGATTTTAGTTAGAAAATCCAAAAAATGTAAAGGTTACAGTTTACCTTTGATGTAGCATGTTGCGTATTTATGAGCATGTCAGAATGTTCTTTATTATAATAACTCTGAAAATTTAGAAGTAAAAAAAAAAGTGTCAAACAAGGAATTTGACAGGAACAAAGCTGAAAACCAGAACTACAGACAGTGATGGCTGATGTTGATTTTTGAAACTGCATGTGGTTTTATTAATACTGTATGATAGCCTAAATACAATATTAAATGTAATAAAAGTACAATGAAGGTTTTTTTAAGAGCTAACAGGGCAAAGATGCTTTGTATTAGGAACAAATAAATAAAAAAGCAAAAACCTTGACACAGTATAGCTGCCATGAATCCAAAAAGGCAGACATTTTCCCCATGCCCGGTCCTCCGGCACTGATTAGCAAACTCATTCGGACCTCCCACGTCCCTCTGGACTTTGTGACATTAGCTTTTTTTCCACATTCTTTTGCTGACTCAATCACTTGCTCTCATAAGTCCCATCGAGCCCAACGCTTTGTTAGAAGCTCCGCTGCCCTGATTCACATTTATTAAAGAGGGAAATGGGGGATGTGAAGGCAACAAAGGAAAGTCTCCCACAGTGAATGACTGGCTATTTGCATGTGGAAACAGTTTTTTTTCCTGGTTTAATGCTTAGACACCAGCAATAAGGGGCTGGTTACTTGTCACCATTTTACAACAAGTAAGATCTGTGTTTGCACCACTGCTGAGACGCAGAACATGCTGGCAGAGAAAATGCCGGGAGCCAGTCTGGTTCTGTGCAGGTTGGGTTAACCTTTACACGTTCAGCTGGAAGAACAAGTCAAACTGATCTGTATGGCAAAATCAACATGACAGTGTTATTTTTAAACATTAAATAGACATTTTCTTTCCTTTCAGCCGTCTCTGTTTTATTTAGAAATATTCACTTATTTAAATTGTAATGTTCGCCTCACGATAAGGATTGCTAATTGAAATGCTTTACGTGTTAAAAATGACAGGTCTCCAGTACCAGTTGGGCTGAATACCATCAGTAGTCGGATCAGGTCAGTGTAATGGCAGCTGTTTGACGGTGCGCATGTGATGGAGTGGCCCATTTGTCTGATGCTGTGTGCAACAAGGGGCCAGCTGGGGATTGGCTGGTGACACGGCTCTCCTGCCGGGAGATGGAGACTACAGAAAAAGGCTAAAGGTGGGAAAAGGTCAACACCTTAACTTCCTTTCTCTTTCACAAAGCAAAGAGGGGGATGTGTCGTCTCATAACCTAACACTCCGTACTTTTTACCAGATTACCTATTATTCCCATTAAAGGTCATCACAGCTCACTATAATGGCCCCTGGTTTCACCTTTCCGGTTTTCCGACAACCTAAATATGGATTGTTTCTTCAACTCTTACTGGTGTGCACCGGCTTTTTGCACATTCCTCGTGTTTGTCATGTCAACATGCCAGACCTTTGCAGGCTTAAAAGGGAGTTCTCCGTACCATTCAGCCCCATTTTAAATGAGAAATACAAATGGTCGCTACAAGTTTGTGACGGATGTTTCTACAATGGCCAGGCTTTAAATATGGATCCTGCAAACGGACAGGCAAATGAGTGCATGCATGAACCGATAGGCGAGTTGATGGATGAAAAAGTTTGGAAACACAAATCTATTTTCTGTTTGTCGTCTTATTCATATCTGGAAAATAAGCAGAAAACAGTGACAAGCGATGTGGGAACGGCCTAAGGGAAAATATAGAAATTAAACCTTTTTTTTTTTTTTACTAGCACTTCAACTTGAAATCTGCAGCTTGATCGGACCCCATAACAGTTGTAAAAAAAACCTTTAATACACGCACACAGGGCAATGCATCACTGCCAGGATTTTATTAAAATCAAATCTCCTATTTGCTACTCACCCCTGAGGTCCACACCTCCTACTGATGAAATGAAACGCAAACAAATACAACATGACTGTTTCAGTCACAAGGACAGTGGAAGAGACGGCGAGGCTTTACGCTGCCCAGTGATGCATCTTCACCTCAGATGACCCCGCCCCATTTTCAATTAAGGCCTTCTGAGGCCGAAAAAATATAAATAAAAGGAGAACAAAAACAAGTAGCCTTTAGGAAGCTCATCAATCACGGTTTAAAGACAAAAGCAAAAGAGGAGGGTGGAGCAGAGGAGACTTTGCCAAGTCTCGTCCTTCATCGTCCATTATGAGAGGATGAATCCTCTCATAATTGCACAGTCCACAAGAGACTGAAGAGTGACTGAAGCCAAGAAATAAACCAAAGCAGGTTTAAAATAGGGTCGAAAAGCTGCTCACCAGACACTGAAATTCAAAAATTATCTTCTCACATGAACACATTTTTCATTTGCCCGCACATACATACGCTGTTTTTTTTAAAAAAAAGAAAGAAAACAAGAATAAAAAATTGTTTTCATGATAGAGAGTGAGAGATTGTGTGAAAAAAAAGAAGCTAACACACTACAGTGAGCATCAGTCTTACCTGGATGAGTGATTCACTCAGTCTTTCCTCGTCTACCTCCAGCACAATGTCCCGGATCTCTTCATAAGGCAGGCGGAACGAGCCCAGGAAAATTGCTGTTGTGATGTAGAGAGAAGAGAGTCATTTACCTCACTTTTTTATTAGACTGCAGGGTTCACTCACGCTGACATTTTGGCACTCATCGCTCCTCAGACAAAACGATCACATTCGGGGGAAAAAAAAAAAAAAAAGCTGGTGCTACCCTGACAAAAACTGCAAAGCAAAACATCAAGATTCACCTGCGAGGTGACAGATTTTGTTTATTTTAAACCGCCAATCTGAAACAGGAACCTCGGAAAAATGAGCACGACAGTTGCAGCTTGAGCTGGGCGCTCAGGAAGGCGACATGTTTTTGTTTGGGTGGATACGAAGAGGCACGCTGAATTTGCCTCAGGGGGGAAGCCTGGTGGGTGTTTCACACTCCAGGTGGGGAGGCTACATTGGAAATTGGAGCTGATGGTGTATCCAGGTGGAAGTCACAGGTGGAGCTTTGGTAATGAGTTGGAAGACAGTCACTCAACAGCTGCCATACAACTGCAGCGGCGGGACCTGACGTCTGTATCTGACATGAAACTAGCAGAGAAGTGGGGATTTTGTTTTTGTTTTTTCTTCCTAATTGTCCATTTCTTTTAATATAAAATACCTCTTGTATTTATTAACCTTTCTTGGACGGCAAAACTTGCATTATGCTAATGCTGTGACTCCACAACACCATGTTCTACCTGGGAAGATGCCACGGCCGCGTTTGTGTGCCGTCACGTTGCACTTGTTTGATTATTTCCTGGCTTCCAAGCTAATTGATGCCAGAATGGGCAAAGTTTGTGAGGCACAATTAGGCATCCAACACATTTTTAATGCCAAGACTTTCCACAGTAAAAACGTTCGGCATTTTAAGTCCTTTTTAAGCTTTTATTTTTAAGTTTAGAGCCAGAAGATCACTATGAACGTATGGGGGAAACTTCAACTGGGGTCAGACTCTAAACACAGAAACTTAAAATTGCAAAAACCAGAGACTAATCAGGGGTGCAGGAGGATGAGCAGATCAATCATCCATCCATCTTTTTAGGTTTTGCATGTAAATCTTGACCTTGCTAGTTATTTATGCAATACATTCACAGCAAACCTCTGTTCTTATACTTTTTTAAAAAAGAGGATTCTGCCATAGCTTGCATATATGAAATATGGACCTGAGAAATGCGTAGGAACCCTGATTGTTAGACGATGCGCTATAAGGACTACATGTCTACATCTGGCGTTTTGCATGCATGCCACTGTGAGCACTCGCAAATGATGTCACCGCACACGTCTATGGCTTTGACATTGTTGATAGGTGCCAGTGCCAGGTCTGATTACCGAGCCAGCAGATGGATTTCGGGTTTGGCAGGAAGGGAAAAATAAGCGTTAACATTCCCACCTTCACAAAGGAAATGATGGGAATCCTGTTGTCGTACACAAACACACTGCTCTCCTGAGTCGCATTGACACACACTGCCGCATCATAAATCATTTTCAATGCCTACCCCTGAACCCGGCAGAGCTCTCTTCTCAATCCCGATGTGAAGGTTCAGTGACTGGGATGGGTGGTGGGACAGTATGAGTGATTGTCATGTCAGTGCCACTTTATGTACCACGCTAAAATGATTATGCATACTACTATCAGGTAAATTGTGTCCATCTGTCTCCAAAAACCTTTCCCTCAGCACTGTCAGCAAGCTGCGGTGGGTGGTCGACTCGTGACAAGGCACCAAACAGGACAAACTGCACCGACTGTATTTAGTGAAGCAGTTAATTGTGGGGTAGGTTACAGTGACGGAGATTTTAGCTTTAAATGCTGAAACCCATGTCATTGCTACATAAAAAAAATACACATTTGGCATCTTTTAGATTTCTTCAGTTTTTGCTTTTTTGCCATTGAAATGTTTAAGATTAACAAATACCTTTTAATAACAACTAATGATCAATCAAATTTAGTAACTCCCTTCAAGCTTTTGTGATAATTGAATATTTTATATCACAGTGGAGGAACAGAGGCCAACTCCTGTTTGCAGAATTATTTCCATTTAGAAAATATTGAAGGGTTTCTGAGCATTTGGGCAAAATATTTAAATAGGCCCCTCCGCTACCTTTGTTTTGTATTTTATTTGAGCCACTAAAAGATTGCCTTATTGTGCTGCTTTGGATCACTGTCCTGCTGTATAACCGCAGCGAGTTTTGCTTTAGCATTTTCTGGTTCGAGGAAGAAAGTCATCTGGGTCCTAACGAAGCAAAGCAGCTCATGATTAAACTACCAGCATCATGTATGTCTGCTGGCATGGTGTTCTTTTTCTGAAACAAGCAAAGACGACAGTAGATAATTCTGTTTGCCATTTTCTGTTGAAATGGAGGACCATACATACTCTTTGCTCAGCGAAAGGGAAAAGAAAGTAACCACGAAAATAAAAAGAAGTAATAACCGGGAAAAAAGGGTCTATATTTGCATAGCTATTATTACCAGTGGAGATAATTATGAGGAGGTTGATGCGGATGTTGCAGGCTTTCTGCTGGGCAGGTAAGTTCATTTAATATAACAGTGAAGTTTATTTTTGCCGTTATGTTAGAAATATGGCAGTGCAGTCCAGCAACTACTCCTCCCGGCAGAAAGGGGCCGTTTTGTCCGCCTCTCTCACCCTGACGCCTCAGTACGCGGAGAGATATCGGCCGGCCCGTTCACTGTCTGTAGCACAGCAGCAAGACCGGCCGGGTCTCTTTACTCGTCTTTATAGTTGCTTATTTTAAACCCCAAATAAGCGACTGAAACGAGGCCAAAAAAGCGACTCATGTAATTCCCAAGCGGCTTTAGAAGAAAAAAATAAACAAGTAGACTTGGCAACAGTGCCGAAAACCATTGTACACGATGACCGTAGCTATTAGCAGTAGCTAATACATGCCGGACATGTTTACCTTTTAACACTTATGATACTCTGAGGCTTCCGTAGTAGCTACTACGGTGAAGTTGTTTGTAATTCATTGAGTTTGAGAAATCGTATACACTGGGGCTTTAAAAGTTTGTTGCAAAAACAAATGACATTATGATTAATAAGGCTTATTTAGACTTGGTAAAAAGTAATTACACACTTTCTAGACTGTTGGATGGTTCTGGCCTCCACTTAGTTTTTAACAAAATGTTGTTTAATAAATAATAATATAGTGGAATGTGTGGTGTTTGCTTTTGTCCAGCTGAGGTTGGATTTAGTTAATTTTTCTAACCTGGTAAAGTCTAGATCCTCTACACTTTAAAAACTAAACTGGGACTTCTTTTGCTTTCTTTTTTAATATAACTCTATATTAGTATCCAGTATTAACTGAAAGCTTGCAGAAGTCTGCTTGGGCTCCATGAGAATTAAAACACCCACATGGAGCTCAAACCGTCAAGTCTGTTAAGAATTGCTTTGCATAATCTGACACACAAGGCTTGAAATAAAGCTATATGGACTTAGTTTGACTGCTATATTATTGCCAAAAACATCCTCAAGTTCCCACAAAGGGCTCAATAATTCACTATCCTAACATTGAGGGTGTTAATATAATAGTTTTTTTTTTTTTTATCCCACCAGCAGCTGAGTTTTCCTGCTCGTGGGAATATAAACAGCTGCGTTGCGGAAAAAAAGCACAGACTTTTCTGAGATAAAAGAACATCATTGTGAAGAATGCTTCATGAACCAAACAGAAATCTAAGGCGTACATGAGGGGAGCTACTTACACAGATTCTGCGCTGTCTTGGCATCCAGGATACGAAGTTCCTTTGCCTTCTTCTTGAATTGTGGCACTCGGTCATCTGTCTCATCGCTCACATCTTTTTTCACTGCAGCAGAAGCAAAAACAGAAAAAAAAAAACTTTAGAACTGCTGGTTAACTATATGCCATGTAGTGGGTTGTTGCGAAGTTAATGACTTGATGCAATCTGCTAAGCTTCCTCCATTAAATTTTTACTAATTGGCATCATATTCTAAAATGAATTTGACTGCATTGTTTCATAATTATGGTCAAATTGAACTGTATATAACTGATCTATCAAGATGACTGGATAATAGAAACATTTAGATGAATTAATTTGGTTATATGTAAATATAGTTAAATGTTAATTTGATCCGCTTCTCAACATTTGGCACCAAAAGGTTTACAGACTGCATGTATAAGAGTTTATTCAAGGAAAGTTTGGGGAAAGGAAAAAAAAGTGTGGCAGATAAAAGTGCACTGGCAACGGGGATAACCTCAGTTCTGAGAGGAATGTAAAGCGTCACAAGATTCACAAGGCATGGACTGCAGCTACAGTCAGATGGATTTAAGACATGAGCAACAACTGTTTTGCAAACTAAGCTCTCCTTATTTTTATTCTCTTTAGGACTGCCAAAAAAAGGGGTCATTTGCTGAGGAGTAGGATGACAAGAATGTTAAGTATTTCAACTCCCAAAGGTAAAATACAACTTCTACTCCCCAACAATCCAAGAAACCTTTAAGTGAACACAGTTCACAAAACTGGCCCAGCAATAAACAGACCACTTCTTTCGTAATGAAGACCTTTCTGACTTTCCACACTGAGGAAACGTAGCACGTCAGCAAAAAAAAAAAAAAAAAAAAAACATTCTGTGTATCTGCAAATGACATGAAGTTAGTCTAAAAGCCTACTGTACACGGCAGCAGGACAACATATTAAAGCAGAGATACAGAACTGAGGAAAGTTTAATTTCCCACAATAAAGGAGGAGCAACGCGAGAAAGAAGACTCCTTAGATCCTCCGTTCTCCCCTGACGGTTTCTGTGAGGCAGCACACTTTGTTGCTAATCATCACAACTGCTCTGTCTAAGCCCAAGGTGGGAGTCTCAGAGGAAATCTAGAACAAACAATCTGCTCCCTTAGTGCTGGCTTGCATATTTGAAGAAAGAATCAAAGAGGCAACATCTCCTGGGCACCTAGGAGAAGGAATGCTTAAGGCGCCTACCTAACACTGCGCGCTGTCAACACATCACATCAGGGATGCAGTTGTTTACAGTGTTAAGTATTGCTAAATTGCCAGTAGGTTTAAACTGATGAAACAGATAAAATTATAGTTGATTTTCTGTCAGAATACTAAGATGCTCCTTTAGGGGCCCACAGAACTTCAGGCCCCCACCGTTAATTCAGATATGACTGTAATAGAAGCTGCATGCATACGCATCTTTCCTTTTTCTTTTTTTTTTTTTTTTTTTTTGGGTCCCCCTCTCTGACAAAAGCTACATGGGGAGAGGAGGGACATGAGATTTCAAAATGTGTTTCAAGTAGATGTGGAATACAGGTTAATTATTAAATGAGGGAACGACGCAGCCCATGTACTGAATGATTTATCACTGGAAAAAGTGTCAAAATATTTCTTCTGTTACTGTCATTTAAAAAGCTCAGAAATAAAGCTTGAACCCCTTGACCAAAATTAATATACCAGACGGCAGTTGACGACCCATTGATTTAATAAATGTAAAACATGAAATATAGGTTCAACAAATAAAGCAAGTTGAGTTAAAGTGGCGCCCAAGGTTATGTCGAAAAAGATTCTGATTTAGGAAGGTATTTTGACTTATTGGAACAACACAACACTGTGGCTGAGCAAGCGCACTAATCCATTGTGGAGACACTCCCTGTCAGTGGCCTCGATGTTCCCTCCTACACAGCCAAACTGCTCAGGAACAGCTTAAGGGAAATGGCAAAGGACCAAGTGATTATCTGGCCTCTAAACATATCAGATTTCAATCCAAATCAACACCCACGGACCGCGCCAAAACAACTTCTACCAATGAAGGCTGCATCCTGCAACCTACAGGACCCAAAGGAGCTGCTGCCCAGGCCCGCTGCCAGATACCAACAGAGGTCTTCAAAAATAAATGGGTTTCCCCCTTTGCTGCTGTTATGTCATTTTGACGGCCTATTTCCACGTTGAAAAAGGAAGGTTTATATCCAAATGCACCTCAGTCTAATAGGATACCACTGAAAAGTTAATTTATTTCATTAGTTAAATTGCTCAAAGCGAAACTTGTACTATTCAACATAATTGCATCAACAATTGTATATCTTTAGTGTTTCTTTCTGTTAATAAAAATAGCTTAGCTCCGAGAATAGTTTCCCAGAAAGGTAAGCATTGCGTAAGACCCAGGTAAGACTGAGGTGTTATGTTAAGACGTACATAATCAGAGGAAGACTGCTGACTTGACAGTTGTCCAGCTGATAACCACAGACCCTCAACCAGGAGGGCAAACCACAAATCCTTGTTTCTAAATAAGTTAAAAATTCACAGAATGCTTTATTTAACCATGTGCATAGAAAGTTTGGTGGAAGGAAAAAGTACTGTAGAACGCAATGCACAATAAATAGTGCTATAAAAGGGTTAATAATCACCACTAAAAGTCCCTTTTTTGCAATATAACATTTTTTTGAGAAACTGAATTTCTGAATCCACTGAAATTAACGTTTGTAAAAACATCACTCCTAATGTCATCAATGTGTAATGGGTGTTTAACAAATTACCTTTTCAAAGATTTTCTAATTGACTGAGAAGGACCTGCACAGGATTGTTTCAAGCTAGTCATTTTACAGTAGGTGAAAATACGTATCAATATATGAAACAATATCTCAACAGCATGGTTCTACTAGATCCCCCAAAACCACCAAAAAAAAAAAAAAAACCCAAGTAAAATACAAACCCGTACGCATACCAGCAACAACAGCTTTCATTTTCTCACATTTCCTAAATAGCTAAGCACTAACAACCCCCTTGATTTCAAGAAACATCCTCCATTTCCTTTGTGATTACCATAAAAACAAAGACCAACTCAAGCTGAAGGGGAGGAAACAGTCAGCTCCTTTTTTTGCAACAAATTATTCTCAACAACCTCTATTATCTATTTACTGTACGGCCACTTTAATCTCTCATCATGATACCTTACATTCTCACCGGGGTGCTCTCAGTATCCCGGCGTTCGCCCTTGCCTCCAGGCCCCCATGCTGCACGTAGTTAAAGAGAGCGCCTTTTAAACCTCATAATGAACCATTCTTTCTGAAGCCAACCTATACGTCTCACAGCTCTCCTGCTGGGAGCAGAGCAGTAGCATCAGAAGGCGGCCTGCTACTAAAGTTTTCCGCCGGTTGACTCAATTATGCCACGAGTCGCATGTGTTTCCTCTGAGTGCTGCATGTGGACTGATGGGCCCTGGAGGGCTTGCACACATTTCAAGCTGCCACACTAGTCGGAGTCCCAGGTGTGTGGAGAGGATGAATATAGGTGGCATATACCCAGATGGCTGGCCACAACAAAAAAAAAAAGCTGCGAAAGTTTCATAAATGAAAACAAAACACAGAAGTTTGCAGATGGTTACTAGAAATCCTTTCCTCTGGTTGGCTTAAAACCTGAAAGTTTTTCTTTTTACTGGAAATAAAACTTTGCAAATGCTGGTCATGAGTTATATTACTGCCTCTTCAGCCCTAAAAAAGCTTAACCCGCATGACATCATAGGTCCCCGACAGCTGATTGAAGTCGTTGCCAACAGTAGGACGTGTTCCTCTGGTTGTCCAAAGGCTAAAATTTAATACTGTGAAAACAGTGCTGGCCCTCGTATTTGTCAGCAGAATCTCTCAAGCAGTCACACAATGGAGAGACTGGTGTGGCTGGAAAAAATCTGGGAACATGTTGCACAACAAAGCCCTTTAATAGGGACGTTTTATTTATCAGATAAAGACAATAGCAATGAAAATCCCAGAAGAAAAAGACAGAATAATCTGTTGTTGCTATGACATTGTCTGGAAAACTAAGAATAACCTTAAAGGTCTTCTTTACTGTTTTATTATATTCTTAAAAAACATCAAAGTTGTCAAAAGTCTTACGCTTTATTGGAAAACTTGAAAAGACCATATCTAAAACTTAGTGCTGCTGAGATTTTACTTTATTCACTTTTTTTTTTCTTACATCTGTTGCTATTTTATATCATTGGTTATTAACAATGCTATAAAAGCTTGAGCAATTTTAAATGCAACATTGTCAAGACACAATTTAAGTTTGCAGAATTGTATTACCTTTAAATAAGCTTCTTTCGTATATTGTCTTTTGCATGCCCTCCTTAATGTAGGATTTTTTGAAACAGACATCTGAAAGTAGTTTTGGTAAAAGGTCAACCTCGAAAGGAGGACTGAAGAACCGCAGCATTTGGACAAACTGTGTGGTCAGTTGTCCTTAAAACCAGTCTTTAAGTCAAAGCTTAATCAATATCCAAAAGAACATAAAATCTGTGAAGACCTTCAAGCTCCTTGTATGTCTTGAATTTTATTTCATCCCAATAAATGAGTCATCCTTCTAAATATGAAACATTTACAAGGATAACCATATTTGCCAACATGCATTTCATGTCCAGTTCATGTTTAACTAGACTTTATATTCCCAAATGTGAGTTAAAACACTTTTAGGAAGGGAAATACAAAAATGAATCAGTGACAGTCAGAACTTCATTGCTAGGGTGAAGCGCTTTAAGCATATTTTAGTATATTTCTCCGTAAAAACACCATCTAACGTACAGGCATGAACAAACGCCTGTGGTCAGCGTAATTGTTAGATATTATCCATTAAAGACATTTCATCGCAGCGCTGTGTGTCTCGAGCCCGTAACATCATCAGGGACCCCTCACACCCCCACCATAGACTGTTCTCCCTGCTGCCCTCTGGAAAGAGGTTCTGCAGCATCCGCTGCAGGTCCACTAGGTTCTGCAAAAGCTTTTTCCCTGCTGCCATCAGACTGTTGAACTGCTGAAGTATAAAAGTGTACCACACTAGATTCGCTGATTTGCACATTGTATCGTATTCTGCAAAATTGATGCTGCACCTTAACCGGAAACGTACTGCAAAACTGTGTACAATGCAACTGTCTACTTTTAAATCACTGCTGCACCCTACTGCATATTTGTCTACATTTGGTTTACATTGTTTACATTTCAACTGCCTACTGTTCACTGCTGCACTTTATCCGGAAGTAAATTGAAATTTATACTGTAAGTGACTGCGACTGATCACTGCACTTTATCATGTACTGTAATTCACTGCAAGGTATCCTGTAGAGTTACTGCAATATTTCTGAGCTGTGTGAAAACGAAATTTCGTTCTGTATGCACTCTGTGTATACAAAATGACAATAAAGAAAGTCTAAGTCTAAGTCTTAACTGGGGGGGTTGAAGATTGCTCCGTGCCAGAGGGAGTCACCAAATTGTTAAATTTGAACGAAAACACACATAAATGTTTGACTGAAAAAAAATAAAAACAACTTTGGCTCATTAAGGACGATTTGGCATCCGCCTCTGTGGGCCTTGGATTGAGGTATACCCATGGGATAGTCTATGATAACAAGAGTTCTCCAACACTTGGACGTCCAGTCTGTTTGCTGGCCCAGAATCACTATCCTGGTCGCCTTCCATGAGATATCTCCCTCAAGACGTCCATAAAACCCAGGGCATTAGAAAGCTAAACACTACCACATGTTCACTTCCGGACAGAGACTCGTCAGAAGAGCTCTGCCACCAGGCATAAAAAAAAAAAAAAAAAACGAACAGGCCTTGGAAAGAACACTGCAGATGACACGCCCTCAACTAACATATTTAAAGGCAAAAGAACACAGAGTGGAACAGACAATGTGGAGTCTTGTCCTCTTCGAAGCAATTTATTCCTTCAAATGTGCAATCTGCCTGGAAACATGGGCCCCGTTCCCCATCTCAGGGACTCATGCTGAGGATTTAGCAACTGGAAATCTGCCAGCCTGTCTGAAGGAGACGCATCCTGAAGAAAAGCCACTGCCCTCTGCCACGGAAATACCGGTTCTGCAGAGCTTGACTACATTAATACACATGTTTTTATGTATATATGCTAAAACGCGAACAGCTGAAAAAAGAGGCAATGCCAACTAAATGCTGAACGAAAAATAAATATGTAAAAGCAAGAGAGCACGTTGAACAAAAATCCAGTTTGTAATGTCTATGTTCACTTTCTTTAAAGGGAGTTTTTGTTCTTAACCTACAAGTCAATCTGATGAGTGGATACACAGCTTTTCCACTCCGCCCACTGTCTTGGATGCTAAAAGCAAGCTCCCACTCGGAAAAAAAAAAGGGCAATCCCTCCCCTACTGATTCAGACTTGAAATTAATTATTTTGCTGTCATCTTGGCAAACCAGGAACCCCAAAAAGGAATAACAAACATGTAGAAGCATATGACTTGAGCTATAACCACTTGCTGCTAGATTAAATACACATTTTCACAATAATAAACAGATGCCTCCCAATTAGGTAAAAAGGCCAATATATTTTTGAGCTATAAAGCATAACAGAAGAAAAAATAAACAATAATTGGCCTATCCATTGTTGAGATAGGTGCAGATGAATGGGTTTAAAACTATTTTTGACAAATAAAAAGAGTCTTTGTAGCCGCACCTCTTAGAAACAGGGAGTACTTCATACAGTGAACTATTGTTGAACATGGGATGTTGTTTTTGTTTTTTTCTTGATAAAAATAGTAAAGCTCAAAGTAGAATTTGTTCAATGGGTGTGTGACTGCTTACTGGCAACAAAGAAAAAAGATGAAGTAAGCACTTTTACTACAAGGATCACCAGATCAGGGTACCAGGATGAGTCAGGAGACATAAATTAAAGAGGGAGTAAACAGGCTGACCGCTTCCAGCTGTTGTTTGTGATCATAAAGTTTATCAACTAAGACAAAAAAACATTTATTAACCAAAGTTTTGACTTTCCGTGTGCCCTTAGTCAGTAAAAAGTGTCTGCTGCTGTCGTCGGATCGCGTTAAACTGATGAACCCTCTCACTTAAACCTCTTACTTTCAGCAGTGGATGATTGAGCCTAAGCTTGAGTCACATTTTAGGATGAGAATTTTAGAGTTTCTGTTTACTGTGTTTGGGACTTGGTCATTTGCCAGGTTAGAGAATTACAAGCAGAGAGGCCTTGTGACGCACTGCTTTTAACTTCTACTGTAGGGTGCTGGTTTGTTAGGTCTCCAAGCTACTCAACCAACAGCTTTCCTGCCTTCCTTCTCCCCAATACATTAATAATTTTATAAACCGTCACTTGATAAACTCAAATTTGAGCTACAAAATTTGCTACTAACACTTTTGTCTAGGATGGCCACTGCATTATGTGCTAACTGCTCAACTTTAGCATACAAGATGTAAAAATCATCACTTTTATATCAAATTTCACCTAGTGCCTGCTTTTTTCCCCCCTGTATATTCTTCTTGATATATTTCTTGACTTTGTTCATGAATATAAATGTAGCCATCCTAAATTTGTAAACATGATATGCTGTCTAGTGACTATCTTTAACCAACAAGTTGTTTATTCCCCAAAAGACTTTAAGAGTACTCCCCGTGTCAAGGTGAACCATTAAACAGTGAGGGCTGTCAACTATGCAATAATTATCTCGTCTAATGATAACAGAGTAAAGTAGTGCCTAATGATAATAATAATAATAACAGTAATCATGGTGATTGAAACTCAAATTGCTACAAAAAATCTCCAGTTAAAAGTTAAATGTATCTGTAATCAGATCGCTGTTTAAAAGCATCTGGTTCCGTTTATCTATGAATACAAGGTGCGTATACAGGAAGCAGGATGAGTCCCACTGAGTGACACTTTGACCTGTGGCCAGTAATGTCTTCAGTATGCAGGGAGCGGCTCGGCCCACGGTGGAAGGTGCACAGCTGGGCTTGGAGCAGAGCCCAGTGAGAAAAACGCCTCCTCTTCTAATTGAGACAGCACAGATCTCCCTTAGTGACCCTCCCATTTCTATTCCAAGAGGGAAAGGAGACGGATTCCAGAACACGCTGGATGTTTCCTTGTTAAAGGAATTCGAAACAATGACCGACTTCCCAGAGTTATTGAATAAGGAAACGGTGAAGTGGTCAAGCTCCAGCACTTTATTGAGAAACGGAGCAGAGATTACATGGATGAAAGTAATCGCACCCCACGGCTGCAGCCTGTCCATCTGCTCTGTCTCCGACTATCTTCATTCCACCGTCCCTTCTAATACCCAACAGCAGCAGTTAGACAAAACAGAGCCAGTCTATCCTAGACAATCAGCATTCTGCATAGTAACACGCAAGCATTGACCTTGCAATCAGCAAATAGTGGAACTCATACACAGCCGTCATGTCCCCAGGCCTCTGTGGCCGAGAGGCGGCCGGTCACAGCGACTGAAGGATAAGATTCCTACAACATTCCTGTAAAAACAATCAATTTTGTTTGGTAAGAGGGAGGAAGCGCAGCAGCAGCATAAGAGTTATGACCTAATGTGCTTGATTGATACTATTTTGAGGGCTTTCTAGGTCAGGATATAACTAATTAATTTTAAACTCGCCCAAAGTTTATAGATGTGTTTTTCAATGTTTGATTTATTAGAGTTCTTGACTCCTTCTGTTAAAAATATACTTTTGCAGTATGTTTAAAATAAAAAAATGCCTACAAACAAACAAATATTTGAATAAATCCCCAAATCAATAACCCAGAGCCAATGACCCGGGGCTCGCCGCACCCTTTTAACAACTGTGTTTAATCATCTGCACACGACTGTTGTTTTCTCTCGCTGTCTCTCAAAGGCAGAGGGAGTGTGGGAAGAATCTGCCTCTGCCTCTGCCTCTTACATTGGTCATGGAGACATGCTCCTGGGGGCAGCGAATGGATTGAGCCTGACAGCCAATCAGTTCTAGGAAACCGTTCTCTGGTTGTACCAAAGCAGGCTCGTTGTGACCCATTGTGCTTTGAGCGCTGGTGGGAAGGCGCTAGTTGCCGGTCCGATCGGCTGCACCTGGTGTCCGCTAACACCCCCGCTATGGAAGCCCCGGCCTTGACCATTCAGGAGGCAGCACTAAAGGTGGGCCGTGTCAATATGATGAGAATCTCAGCAGAGATTTGAACCGCCGAAATTACTCAGGTCCCTGTGGTCTTTATTACCTCTCCCATGCCAATGCTACGCAGGATCAAGCCCAGGGAGAGGGTTCAGAGTGTACTTGGCAAGGCTGAAGATATTTTAAAATGTGCATCTTTACTGGCAGTAAACTTTACACGAGACGCTGGGAAAGATATCTGTAGGCGATCTAGCATGAGAATATTGACATGGCTTTCACCCCTCACTTTTACAGAGACTCTCCCAGCTCAGTTCAATGCTCAGAGAACATTAAAGAATGAAAGAGGATCTACAAACAAGACCTGTGCCACATCACACCATCCGTGATAAGGTTGGAAGAAGTTTCACTCCAGAATTTCATTTTAACTATTTTGATGCAGTTATGTCACACCACCAGTGCAAATGACCCTAATGTTCCACTTCACTCCAGTTGGTGCCAGCACTATTTCACCTTTCTTTACAGACACCTTTAAAACTCAGAGGACAAACAACCACAACAGCGTCTCTTATTTGGCAGTGCACTAAGTGAAAAGGCCATCACGTCATTCATGGGCCATTTGGGATACAGCCAAACAAATGGCCACACTGATCAGTCGGTACTCTCTGAATGACAGGGAAAACAAGTCGTTTTACAGAAATTATTTCTTCCTTTTCACAACATGTGTCACCATCGATCATTAACGCTCTGCCATTGCCTACGTTTGACACTGTACAATACACAATTTGATCACAATATAAGCGAGGCTGCCACAGATTTGTTGGACATGTTGAAGGATTTTGACTCATGAGTTGCACAGCTTTCACATGCCATGTGTACGACAAATGTGCACCACTGCAACCCAAATAGCCCAGTTATGGCTACAAAATGTGTGTGTGTGTGTGTGTGGTTGGGGGGGCGTCTAGTTAACTCCGTCTAATTTTTAACTGACTGGATATGGAAGTAGAGATGTTTTACTTTACATTTAAGCTTAATAATGCATCTTCTAAACAAGTAAACCGCACTGTGGTCATTTCCAGATTTCTGAGGAAGACAGTTTGCTCTGCTTGTCGCTCATCTCCAGAAATTCTGTCTGCTGCGACCAAAACTCCACCTTCCTGAGTCCAATCCAGCTGTCTCCTTTATCCTTGTTAAACACATTTAGTTTCTAGATACACCCATATGAATGGATCATATGAAACAGGCCCCAAATGTACAAATAATCACTGAATAAAGTTAAGAGGCCGTTGCTCTGTTAACACGCGCTGCAGCAGGAATTACTGATGACCATAAGCTGTGGAAGAAGCTGAAACAGCTCCGCAGAAGGCGGGGTTTAAACTGACCTCTGAACAGACAGCGCTGTGAACGGATCATCCGCAGCCCAGATGGGCTTTGTTATTTTGTGTATGTGTGGCTTGAGCAGTCAGGGAAATGCGTGTGTCACACAGTCATTGCGTGAGAGTTGAGAGCCCTGTTGCTAACATGGGCAAACGTTCAAAGCAGTAACAAACGCTAAACACCATCGAGAAAAGCTCCCGTTGCTCATGATTCCAACTACTGAGTCTCTCGCCATGGGGGCGTGAGTTTGACTGAGATGCTCTTATACCCGAATGCAGGGCTATGGTGATGAAAGCATGATAAGCAGGAAAATTAAACTGCAATAGCCACCATTTAACCCTAAGAGGGCAACACTAAGACCTTGTTAAGACAAACATTGCAGAACTAAAGACATATAAAAATTTAAAATAGAAAAACTGCACAGTAACATTACAGAAGCACCCTTAGGCCCACTTATAAAGTTTATCTGCAAAAATAAAAGTTTATTTTGGGATGAGTTACAATTTAAAAACTAAAAAAACTTGATACAGCCCCAAAACACAGATACTATACAACAAAACTCATCTAAGCCATGAATTGCTCCTAACAACTATATGTTCCCTCCTTCCTGAGGATAGTTATCACATCAAAATATGTGTGGTACTGCCGCATAAAGTGTAATCAAAATGAATGCTATACTACATGCTTTAAATATACAAAAACAAACCATGACATTTTGAAAGCCTAACACAAAATATTCTAAACATATATCAATTGAATTATTTGCGAATGATTAATACAAGTCTTGTCATTTGTCACTTGGCGTACCATCTGCTACAGGAGCAGAAAGCAGCATGGGTTTTTTGTGTTCAGTGCTTGTCCTACTTTTGGATTTATCCAGCTGACAATTTTTAACAATTGTCAGCTGGCAGAACATAATATGGCCTGTTTTTCTATCATTGAAGACTGTGATTCTTTACCCCCTGTCTTTCATTTAAAATGAAGTGCTTGCCTCTGTATTGCTTATTTATTATGTTAGTATAAAAATAACATGCTCAACCAGCAAGAGAAAAAAAAAACTATTTTCATTTGCATTTTTGTCACTTTGGATCATTGTTTGTTTGCCTATATTTCTCTTTGACAGACAAATTGGTATGCAGCAAGTCGATGAGCCGTGCCATGATGGCCACAGACAGTTGATGCGAAAAAAACACAGATTTTCCCATTACAATGACACCTGACAGAGGATGGGAACGATAGGGCGGCAAGCGAACATTTTGTCCTTGAAGTTGACGCATTGAAACAGAATAAATGGGTAAGCAAAAAGGATTAGAGCAACTTTAAGAAGGGCCAAGTCATGATAGCATCTTTACAACAACAGAACTTGTGCTCAAAGACTCCAAAAAGGTAGAGGTGAAACTGGTCAAGGGCTCATTGACTCACATGGGAAGAAGAGACAGGCCTGTGTTTTCTGATCCAATTTGAAGTGCCACTGTAGCTGAGGTTGCCAAAAAAAAAAAAAAAGTAATGCCGATGCTAATGGAAAGTTGCTAGAACACAGACTGATGCGCTGCCCAGTCTGAACCAATTCTGTTGTTGCGGGACCCTAAAATTGGATTTTAGGCATTCAAACAGGACCATGAGGTGATAGAACAAGAATCCTCCTTTTTTTTTCCATGGCTGGGTCAGTGGAGGAAGCTTGGAAAAGAACTGACATCACAAAGCAATTATGAAACAAATGAAACTGGTGGAGGCAAGTGACTGCTTTAGGAAAGTTCTGCTAAGAAAGCTTGAATTTAGCTGTTTATGTGACTGCAACAACAACAAACATCACAACTGACTAACTTTACTTTTAGCTGGAAAAAGGTATCTCCTTATTGTCCTGAGATGTTTAATCAGGACAATAATTCTAGTGTGCCAGTTGCAGCTTTGTCCCTAAATCTTTAATAAGAGTGAGGGCTGGTGCGTCTAGTTTCCACAGCTTGACTGCCTATGTTTTATGTGAAATGTGAATTTTAAGTCTCTTTTTTTGTTTGTAAGCACGTGTCTAATAGCCATCTTTCATCCAGCTGACTAGCAGTGGGGAAGGGGGAGCGCTGCATTAATCTACGCTCTAGACAGCCGAAAGAAATCCAGCCAATCGGGTACGCCCTGGGGCATCTCACAGAAAAAAAACTTTGAACCGTGGGAATAAAGTGAAATAGAATATATGGTTTTAAAAGCCTTGTTATATCTTAATAACAGTAACCGTCCCAAGCTTAGACATAACAACTAGGCGCGTTGTCCTAAATCAAGAGTCCAAGAAGTGCCAAACCAACAGGTCAGACAGTGAAAAGGATCTATTCATAAGGCTTTGCATTACAATCAAAGCAGACCATAAGAGCTCAAGTGGACTCCATTCATTGATGGGTCAGGGCATGCTTGGTGTAAAGTGAGTCATTGAAACGGAGACTGCTGATTGGCATTTGAGTGCGTGCTTATGTAAGAAATCCAGAAAAAATGGACTCATTTATGTTTTAAATCAAACAAGCAGGTGTGTCTAAGCAAAGTGGTGCATGAAAGGTTGTCAAACAAGGACAAGACATCCATGCTTATGTTTTATTTCTTAAGAAATGTGCTCAAGTATTATCTCTTCTTCTCGTGAAGGTTAACCGATAGGTTGATCCAATTTATCTACTGAGGCGTGAAAGGACTTAAGAAATACTTCACATTTCTGTACTGGAAAATGTCAAGGTTTCCTGAGAGATGAGGACAAGAGGAGGGGGAAATGACTTTTTCTCTTGCTGGCAGCTCGACTTCATGCTTGTTAGCACCAATAGGCTTATCCTTGGCAATCAACACCGGGACGGATATGTACAGTATAATTCTAAGTCCTGAATTGCATTACAGACAGCTGGTAGTACATCTGCCAGTAAAATACGTGCAGTGTCCCCGCCATATATGTGCAAATAGAAACACGCACCTCATTTAAAAAGATGGGATTGGTTCCTTGGTAGCTGAGGCTGTAAAAGCTTACATCGTGTCACCTCCGGATGACTATTTTTTTTACACAGCTGCACAGACGCATGTTCGGGTGACATGAGGGTGTCAACGCAGACATGGCCTGATTAAAGATGCACCGCGCAGCATCTGCGGATGGAGTTACAGCATTGAAAGGAGACTTAGAGCAAGGAGAGCCACTCTGTCGTGAACTGCATTTAATTCTGAAAACCACAGACTGTGAGCAACTCACCTGCTTGAACGTTGGAGTGTCTATTTCTCCCTCAATGCATTTTTTTTGTATCTGCAGCACTTCGTGTATCTGAAGTAGCTGTTTTTCACTTTGACAATACCAAGTGGGCTCTCCGCTCTCACGATGTGACTATGATATCCTTGAGCTACAGACAACCATTATCTGGCCGTTAATATGTTATATGACAGAAAAGCATGTTACCTTCAGTTCGTTCGGTGATAATATGGCCGTGTAGCAGCTGATATTTCGCAGAAGATACTGTCACAATGAGCTTAGTTGAGTTTACGTGGTTTTAATGGAAAATGTCTGTAGTGGAGTTGCATCACCGAATATTCGAGACTTGCAGTGCCTTGCTAAAGTGTCTATATCCCGTAGGCTTTTTTTCTGTTAAGTAACAACCTTGAAGTTTAACTTGATTTTATGTGTCAGACCACAAAACACAAAACAGTGCATGATTGTGAAATTGAAGGAAAAGGATGCATGGTTCTGACATCTTACTAATAAAGATGTTAAATGTGTGGTGTCTTTGCCCATCCTTTGCAGAATCACACAAGATCCTTTAGACTGGACCGTCTGAACATTCATTTTTATTTCTTGCCACAAATGTTCAAGTGGATTTAGGTCTGGACTTTGACAGGACCATTCTAATCCATAAAAATGCATCGATCTAAATTATTCCAGTGTTGCTTTGCCTTTACGTGTAGGGTTGTTGTCTTCCTGGATGATGAACTTCCACTAAGACTAAAGTCTTTTACTACCTCTAACCAGTTCTGATCCAATGTTTCATTTTGTTTAGCTCCATCCTTTTTAGTTGTGGCCTTTATTATCAAAGCGGACAGAGAGGAAATAGGGTTAAGAGAGGGGTAAGACATGCGGCTAAGGGCCACGGGCTGAGACCTGAACCCGGGAGGACTAAGGCCATCGTACGTGGGTCGTGTGCATTTTCATTTTTTATTTCTAACTAGGTGTGATTTCTGTCCCACTTCACAATCAGGTGCTCCTTTCACATAAAATCCCAGTCGCATACATTTAATTTTGCTGACAAATTATAAAAAGGTAAACAGGAATGAATGCTTTTGCAAGAATCTGCAAGTCAGTAAACATGAGAACAACATAAACTAACAACAATGGAGGAATCCTATGACTGTGAGCTGATGTTAGCGGCAATGTACTAAAAAACAAGATATTGTATGATGAGTGTCTTTGTAATAAGGCTATATAATATTAAGAGTATTAACAAAGATGTTTTTGATATAACTGTTGCCTGCCTTTATCAAGGGCGGTCCAACTCCAACTAACTGACAACATGTATTATTTACACACAGAACATAAATGCATCCCCTTTGAAATGTAATTACCCACCGAATTTTACATCCGAGCAGTGTTGTATGATTGTGAAACGATTGAAATTAAATGATTGTTCAGTTCTGCTGTTACCAACCTTTTTATTGTAAACAGAAATAATAATAAAAAAGAGCTAAACGTGATGAGTGATCACTGCAGGCTTTGTCTTGAGGAGGAGGAAACTGGAATCTTCAGATTGTAAAAAGAGGAATTAGCTAGCAACTCTGCAGGCCTGAGGACTCCAGCAGCAGCACAGAAAATGCTGTTTTTTCCCCATTTATGCTGCTGAGAAATTTTGGGCTACCTATGGAGTTTGGGGCACAAACTATTAAAGTGCAGCCCACCTCCTAGGAGGCTGCCTATGATGTGTTAAAGTCTTGCTGCTACCTCGCTGTCTGGATGAGTAGTATTTGATTCATGGGGGAGGGGGGGGGATGCTGGGGCACAGAGCGATTTTCTCTGTAATGTCCCCTGTGTTGTGAAGTCTACACCATACTGCTGACCTCGAATTTTAGCAATTACCCTTAAATTACACCATCAACTGGGATACTGGTACTACAGCCGGCCATTTGAACTGTACAAAAAAAACAGTTGGGAAATGCCTAGAGGCCTCTTTTCTTTTAGTCACTTAAATATTGTAGTTTGGGTGGGTTGGCGGGTGGGGAGGGGGTGAAACACCAACACCTGGTTTGGCCAAGAATGAAATCACATAAGCTAGGAAAAGCAACTTTTAACAGTAAAGGCCATAGAAGATTCTCAGTAAATAATGTATGTCTCTTCTATAACTTCATATAATCCATTGCATACCGTGCCTTACAAAGCAGATGTGGTTTTCGCAGACATTGTTTGCCCTCTGGAAAACCTCAGAGGTCTTCACAGAATAGCTTTATTTACACTGAGATCAAATTACACACAACTCTACTGCAATTACTAATTTGAGGGCATCTAGTTGCACTGGATTTTATTTAGGAGCATCAGAGAAAATACAATAGGATGCCATACTTTACAGGAGAGAGGTAACGTAATTGTCTGAAACTCAAAAATCTTTTATTTCTTTGTTCAGAGAACAACAATGAGCTGTTTAAATTGAAGTCATGGGGAAAAAGCACCTGTCTGCCATTCAGTCAGGCTGTGACTGCGAGAGAGAACAGGATTTTGAGGGGATAACAGGAAGGCTGGACAAATGAAAGAAAAATTGCTCTGTTTTACCCTTTTGAGCCTTCAACTTCTGTTTGCTGGCCATGGATGCTGAATTTGATAATGTAGACCTTCCAGAAATCTCAGTAAAGGTAAGGATCTAGATTATCTAGGGGGTATACACGGATATTCCTGTTTAGGCAATGCTAACCACAAAACTGCTCTCAGACACAGCACTTGTGCTCTTCATATAAATAGCAGAAACGCCAGGGGGAAAAAAATGATATTTTTGGAGGCTGTTCTTTGATTTTCTTATATAAACTCAATATAAATCTGTAAAACATAAACAAAAAATAAAGAAAGAAATAAAATGAACATTGAACTTTGTGGCAGCAACATGGCTAAATGGGATAACTTCAAGCCAGATACATATTTTTGCAAGGCAATAATTAAATAGGTTGCATGGTGTTACCACGAGAACCTAAACATTTAAATAAATTGGCCAATAATTGTCATGTACATTTTTCTAATAGTTGCTGCTTTCAGTAGCTCAGTATGTATGCCCTTCAAGATGAAAGCACAAAATTCATGAAAGGGAAAATCAGATGATCCCAGGGATTTGTGTTCTTTAATTTACTTGGAAGTGAGCCCTTCTTACCACAATACGTAACCCTCACTCAAACATGCATTAATCTTGGTCCTGGAACAAGCCTGTCTGTCTTCACTGCTACAAAACGCTCGATCCAGAGTCATAAACAGAGGAAAGAAGTTGCCCGCATACAGCAGGTTGTGCAGTCGAACAAAAAGCCTAAACGAACAATGAAAAGGATCAATGTGAATTTTAACAATCTTCCACAGTTCTGTCCCTAATTGTCATAAACAGCAGACAGAGCCAGGTAGCGGTAGCAGCAGGTGTTTACCTCAGGCAATTTCCCTCTGACACGTTAAAGAATAAGTGCTCACATGCTGACAAAAAAAAAAGCTTAAATCTTGCCAAAAATGTAAAAGAAAGGAGGGAAAAAAAACTCCCAATGACATTTCTCCAGCTGCCAGACAGATAGAAGTTAAAATGTAAGAAAAAGGGGAAACACATCTATATGGACAATGAACGGTAAAAGCAGCTGTTTATTCTGTGAAGCTTCTATTAAATGCCTAATGAAGTCTAGAAAATGCAGCAGAAAAACTATTCATCATACTGAAAAATGGTTATACAACTTAAGTGAAAAAAACGTTCAGCTTTCCTATGGAGGAACGTCCCACAACCTGCCAAACAATTCACGTACTACTCCGTTTAACAGCTTACTGCATTCTGCTGCTTCTAAATAAGTCATGTTCCTACAGCCAATACGCTTTTAAGATGGCACTCTTGTGAAACCACAGCGGCTAAAATACTATCATTAGAGCTCTAAAAAGCAGAGTTTGTGGTGCTCTGACATGTAAGTACATCACTTAAGCAATTTGGTGCTCTGAATGGTTCATCCTCCTAAGCGCCGGCCTCTGAACTGATTGGCTCCACTGAAGAAATCTGTCCATGTGCATCAAAACGTTCTGCAACAAAATGTGCGCTAACAACTGATTCACAGAGCCTGGTTTACATTAAAGAGCGCACTTTGCCATAATACACCGATTTAAAAGCCTTTGGGAGGGAAAGCAGATCTTTCTGAAGCTGAGCAAACAAAAGAATAAATGTTTGAAAGGAATCTACAATCTTACGGGGGGAAAAAACTTCTACGATTATTATAATTTGAACTGACTTGGGTCGGTATCGGACATAAACAACAAAAAAAATCATGTAGGGGACGTCCTTGGGTAGAACCTAAAAGGTTCTTTAGGCATGGAGCTGTCAACGATTTCAAGGTATACCAAAAAAAGTGTCAAATTAAGGTTTGAAAAGCACAACAGATTTCCTGTGGTTCCATTCCTACAATTTAAGTTCTTTCAATGATGCCTGAGAAATGCTCCAAAGGCAAATTACAATTATTTTGAGAAACGTAATGAGCGACACCCCCCACCTTCCTGGTAATCTTAGCTCGCTATGTCAACCGGGAGCAGGATGGATACATAAGCCGACAGCCTGACCAGTTAAGCAGATAATAAACTCTTATACTATAAAGAGCAGGGTGCCAAAAAGGGAAAAACGATTTTCACAACAGGTACAAAATTCCTCTGTTGGATTTTTTTCTTTATTATTATTATTATTATTATTATAGTTATTATTATTAAATATGTTATGTTAGCAGCCACAGGAATAATTGTTACTTTTGTGTTTTAAATAAAATCAGATATTATTTGTGAGGTTGCAGAACCGTGGCATTTTTCCCTCATACAGTCGGTGTCTCATGCCAAACCATGCCTAATGGCCTTTTGTCTCACTAATCTTTCAGACTTTACTTAACCCCTTGGCAGATGTTGTACTTGCAAAATTATTATTGAAATCATGCTATTTCAAACAGGAAGTCCAAAACCTAAGATTGCAATAATTATTGGAGCAAAAAGTTTAATCTACAAACCATCAAGCCCTTCAAAAATAAAGATGGTCGGAGGACGACCCATTGACCAAGCAATGTGAAAGCTCATTCCAGTGTTTGCGGAGACACAATATAAGATACAATTGCCTGCAAAAATTCAACATTATACTTTACTGTTGGCGAGGGAAAAAAAAGGTTATTAACTTTGTTCAGAGGCAGCGACACTCTTTCAACTTGGAGTAGTCTGTGGTTTGATTAAACAATATTCCAAATCTAAATGAAAATAGGCATCACAAATACTGTTGATAAATGTCAAAGAGTGCTCAGACTGTCTTAGACTCAGATTTTTCCAAAACACAAAATAAAAGTAAAAGAAGACATTGGCAGGAAATTGTGTAGTCTTCGATTTAAGAAGGTTCCAGTAAATGAATAAATACATTTGCATTTTTGCTCAAATTTCCCCAAAATGTAGACCCCTCATCAGAAAATAAACATCCAACACATCCAAGTTGCACATAAATTATGGGAAACCGATAATGGCACCACAGTCTATTTCAGATAGCCAGGTGTGTGCACACGAGTTCTCACACCTCCCACAGTCAAACGCCATCCTCTAGGACTTCAATCCCCAATCCATTCCCAAACCCTCCGGTCCCAACGCTCCCAGGGGGGGAGAGCAAGCACCTGGCCCAGCAGTTTCATATTTCATTCAGGTGTACCTCCGCAGCTCTGCACCAGCCTGATATGCACGCATATTAAGTACTGTATTGGCATTCTATTTTTCAAATAGCTATTTTACTTTCAAAGTAGGCCACCACTGAAGGCCTGGACACCTTTTTTTTTTTTTTTTGGCTGAAAAATTAAATGAAAATTCACATTAACTGTCTCCAGATCCTCTAAATTTGTGTGTGTCTGTGTCTACATATTTGAAATTTATTTTAACTGCATATTTGTTACCATTTCGATAGCATTACCTCTATTTTAATTGTGTGGCAACACAACTCATTTTGAATAAGTGGTCTTCAACTCTTTTGCAGTTTCAGCTGGTCTCTCTTAATTATTCCAACAAACTCTCTCTCACTCACTTTGAAACTCATCCTTTAGCAATCCTCTACATCTGTTGGAGATTACCGTCCTCTTATGGTAGCTGCAGGCTCACAGAGTATTCCCAACGGCCATCCACGGCCGTCTGCCTTATGGGAGAGCGCAGATTAAAAAGCAGAAGAAAACAACCCAAACTGACTTCACTTCCCCGCAGAACAAAGTGCAAAGTAGTAGATCAATGGACCCGCGCTCCTGCAACAAGGTCAGCCGGAATCACACTGTGTATCTGGCTTAATGGACGCTTTAGCCATGTTTATTTTCAATTCAATTCTGTTTATTTATATAGTACTGATTCACATCACACATCATCTCAAGGCACTCTACAGTCAATTTTGAGGGGGTTTTCAATGATATGTACATGAAAAAATGCATGAGCCTGTGTGAGATTCTATTAGATTTAAAAGTGTTTTTTATGAGCTTGCTAAACAAATAAATAAATAAATGCAATTGCCTTTAAAAAAAAAACCATAAGTGCAATTATTACAAATTTGCAAAAATTCAGAGTAGACACCTGATCATTCTTACAGGTACTGTTCAAGACCATATCAAGCAAAAATATTAGCTTTAATAGATTCTGCCTGTATAGAGAAACAGGTATATCAAACTGCTTGTACCTTGCTAACGGCACATTAGAACTCCTTAAAAAGAGTACATTAGCATTCACAAAAAGAAAGATTTGTCCATCTTTTTAAATGAGGGAAAAGTGTGGCAGCTTTTTTCAGCCAGCAAACTAGCAGTGTGCAGCCTCGGGGTGGGGCAGTTACACATTACCATATGCCACTTGGAGCGAGTGAAAAACTCTCGCAATGTATTCAGCAGCACTGAAAAACGGCTGAGCTGCGGGAACGGTTAAATAAAACCGTCTTATACGACATAAAAGTCTTCCATGAATTTCTGGCAGGTATTTTTTTTGTGTAAATGATTAATGGAGACAATTTCAAAAGAAAAGAATCTAATTCTGCCGGGTGGCTCGTGGACGTTTGGAGGCTGGCCTGACATTCACCGTCTCGAAAGGGCAGAAATTTAGCTGCGAGACCTGTGGGCTGAGCTTTCAGGTACGGCGTGAAAATAAACCGCCTGGAGTCATCGCTGTTTTCACTCTGCTGCATTCAAAACGATGAAAAACTAGATGTGTGTTTATTTAAAATGTTAAAGAGTTAAATGCTAAAGTGGGAATTATTAAATCCCTCCATAACTTGATAAAACTATTTATAGAGCTAAGCACTCTTCCCTAAAGAAATCCGACTACTGATGAAAAAAATCCAATTCTAATTTTAAGCTGGATTTCTTCTTTATTATCATTTCCAGCAATTTCCGCTGGAAGTTAAGAAAATAAATGACCCGAAAAAGAAAAAAAAAACAACAACTATTCCTTGGATTCCTCCTGGCACTAACAAAATCCTGCTAAAATTGCTTCCCTTTTAAACAAGAGGTGCTCTTACTTCAGAAAGCGCTCAGATATTGCTTTAATATATTCCACTTGGGTGTAAAAAACTTCTTTGCTACAAGCAAAGCGAAAATGGCCCGTATCCCTCAGACCATCGATTGGCCTCATTGACTTGGGAGGCGATAAACATGATGAGCACATTTACCTGATAAATAAAAATACAGCCGCACTTAAAGGATACAGCTCTGCATTATTTTCTGCTCTGGTGCGGCGGCGAATGCTGCGGGAGGAATGATTACGTCCGTTCGGCTAGCGTAATACTATCCCCCCCCCCCCCCCACTCTCCGAAACGTGTCTGCTCCCACAGATTTCACTTCTTCTGTCCATCACGTGAAACATCTGGATTCATTTTAGAAGGTCAGGGCCAGTGAAGCAGAAACTGTCAGTAGAAGTTGTCTTGATGTGTGTCATGAAATGGAGCAAAATGCCACCCCGAGACAGGCCAGAAAATAACACTTCTGTAGATAATATAAGGACTGAGGAACTCACAAGATAAAGGTGTGGGCGAATTTTACTGCCACCCAGACAGACACATTAGCTGCAGGGCCTTGTAAAAGTATTTATAGCCTTAAAACTTTCCCGCATCTTGTCACGTTCACAAACGCAAACATTTATGTATTTGTCTGAATTTTGTTTTGTTTAGTTTTTTTTATTGAAGTGGAGGGAGAGAAGAAACATTTTATTCAAAAAGATTTAAAGAGTATATTAAGCCTAAATCCTTTGCAGAATCACATTTTGGGGTATGCCTACAGATTCCGATTCAAAATCACAACAAGCTTCTTTTGGCCACGATTGTGCAAAATCTAGGAATTTGACTGCGGTTACGGCGCCCACGGCGTACAGACATTCGGTATACATATGTAAACAGTAAGCGTGGTTTTCTTTCTTTTCCATGTAAATATGAGGGAGGCTGTGAGTTGTTAAAGTGTAATATACTTATTTTGTTTCCCAGCATTATAGCTGACTAATCAGGCGTTCAGTGTGTTCATCAGATAGACAGCTTGGGGGGGAAGAGATTCTCTCTGTGCCGGCCGGTTTTTGTAAATATCGCTCTGTAGAGTCAACCTGAAGGTAAAAGTCTAAACAGTTTGTGTGCAGGATGTGTGGGGTCTACAGAGATGCAGGTTCCTGTGCACAACTCTTTCCAGCGTAACACTGGTGTTTGTGAGGTTTGCAGAGCTTTGGATCTTGGTTGTTCTCCACAACGTTCGGTCTTACCTGTAATGTGTTCCTTGGACTTCATGATGATGTTCGCTCTAATGCCACAACGATTTGTTGGTATATGAGTAAAAGCCACTGAGTTTTGTGAATCCTGTTTTTTGTTTTTGTTTTGACATGCCAAAATGTAAAAAAGTCCAAGCAATGTTAAAATGTTCATGAGGCTCGGTAGCCTCGTGAGACCATCCTGATCTCGCGAGCTTTCAAGGTTTCACTCGCAGATCAGTCTGGCTACCCTCCGTTAAAGAATATTTGGAGCAGTTCACCAAACGAACGTCCAATCAGCGTTGGCTTTGAGGCGGGTTGAGGTGTGACGCAACGAGGAGCGCGACAGTTCAGTCTAAAGAACATGGCGGCTTCAGCCGATGAAACTAGCGTTAGCGTGGCTATCCACCAAGTTTTATCGGAATTACAGAGTATTTCTTTGCTGAAAGAAGAGCAAAACACTGCTCTGGAGGCTTTTCTCTGAGGAAAAGATGTTTTTGCTCTTCTCCCGACTGGTTTCGGCAAGAGCTTGTGGTTGTGTTTTCGTCGTCGCTGTTAGTACGTCATATGCTTCGTTGATCTGATTGGTTTATTTGGCCTGTCTATCACCAACATAGGCCAATCAGCTAACCAGTATTTTCGCCCCTTCCCAAAATTACTTCAACGGAAGGTTTCCAGATGGATATGCGGAGCAAATCCATCTGGCGGAGTCAGGTGGATACAGGAAATACTGCCGATGAAGGATCTTCTTTACTTGTATAACACTATTTTTTTTTTATTTTAGGAAAGTGGAAGAAAGCGCATAAAATGATTTCCTAAAGCCAGGAAACAAATATCAAACTAGATCAAATAAGTAAATAAATAAATTAAATAAATAAATCTTATGCACTCAAGTAAATGGGTGTGAAAATCCTACAAGCCAACCCCATTTCTCTTCACTTAGAGCTACTCTAGGTGAGGAGAGCCGCTCCCCAGAACCATATTTTATAATGAGTATCTTTATTAGGTGTGTGCTTTTGGGTCCTCGCTCATTTCTTCAGGGGCAAACAAAAGTAAGCGAGGCATGCGCTCCAGAGTCCCTCCCACCTGTCTCACGGTGCCAATACCTCCTGCTTCACTCTTCTTTCTTTCCTCTCCCCTTCTTCCGATCCCTCCTCCTGGATTAAGAGCTCTTAATTTTCACTAATTATACAAACTCATTTCTTTTTCTTCATGTCTCGGCATTTCTCCCTGTTTTTCCCACCATGGGGCTCATAAACACATTGTGAAATGGGGTTTAATAAGGCTGCCTTGTGAGGGTTTAGGGCCTTTAATGGACACAGGGCTTGTTTGATAAGTCCCCACTTCATCACACACTTTATTAATTAAAGTTTATATTACATTAGAAACAAAGTTAAAGCCATTTACTCCTCAATAATGGTTTCGTGTAGCTGCATATCTATAGACAATTAATTGGAGCCTTGCCCTTGCATTTGCATTTTGCTCTCGGTTGGAAAAAAATGGAAATATACAGTCGGGCAAGATGTCAGAAGCAGAAGCAATATTAAAACAAGAAATCCTCAACTTTTAGAGGAACGACTAAATTAACAATTTAAAATGATATCTAATAAGTTACATGACCAATAAAAGGTTGACACGCAGCCACCTTGGGCATGGCTTATATATTAATTTGGGTCTCATTTGTTTTGCACTTTTATGTCGTATAATACGGTTTTATTTAACCGTTCCTGCCAAGGCGTGATGATCATACAGGAAACAACTTCAAAAGGATTTCCAAAACAAGAACTGCCACTCCTTAGAGGCTCCAATAAATACAAACCCACAGATTTCTATTTCCTAACTACGCCTATGTCGCATACATTATATAGCCACCAGCAATCTTCTGTCATAACTATTATTTCACCTTAATCAATGGGGTTGACCAAAATTAGCTTCTAAGCTTATTTCACAATTCTTTAATGCTATTAAAGTAAAGTCTATTCCAGAAGCTACTGCTTTATCCACTGCAAATTTCTCTTTAAATGATTAGTTGGAATCCCTGATCTGTTGGAAACGAGCAATGTTTAATGCTGTAACCATCTAGATGTTGACATGTAGGTAAGTCGAGGAATGGTGAGGTAATCCGATGTGGACCGCTGGTGACACCTCAGCATGACACCACCTACGCCATGCTGACGGCCCCGTTCAGTGCTTCCTGGTTTCCAAGCCTCGCCTTGGTTCCTCCAAATATCCGTCTTCTCGTTGTGGCCTAATAGCTTTTCGAATGACTGAGTTCCCTTATTTGTAGTCGAGTTCCAGAATGACCAAACTACAATGTTGTCAGATTCAGGGTTCAGGAAGCAGAGGCACGTCCAGAAATTAGCTCATTTTGTCAACATGTCCCAAACAGAGGTTGATAAAACTTACTTATACACTTATTCTCTCTGACTAATAAGAGATTATTTTAGAGGTTGAAAGGTTGACCTGGAGCAAAGGTTCAACAAATGCCCTCAAAACAGCTTCAAAAGTTGCTGCAAGCAGAAAAAGGGACCATGAAGGATGGGTCAGCTGTTAATCCTTTGGGCACCACCAAAGGTACGATTGGATCTTTATGTGTCATGTCTAGATTTGAGGATCAGAGGTCATGCTGTGAAGTCTTGGCTGCTTAAGGTTTTGTCTTCTGTTCTAACGCACGTAGTGAATGTGCAGCTGAATAACAGTAAAGTCTTTAAGTTTAAACCAAACTGTTGGAAAATACCAATGAGCGAACTCAATAGTTTTTCAGGAGACACATGTACTCGTTTCATATTTAGAGTGCATACAGGGAAGCACAAAGCAAATGTAAATCTGTCTAATGAAAACATAACACTTAACCAGAACCACTGGCATGAAGGCCCACAGCTGTTTGAACACTGGCCAAACATCTGCATCCCTGATATCTCATTCATCCTGAAGAATCAGCCAGAAATTACCGAAACGCAGTTCAACTCTAACAGCAGGACGACGCTGACCAAATATGTGTCAGATTTTATAGTCAAGGATTTATCGAGTAACGACATTCCTCTTTACAGAACCCCCGATTTGAGCAGCGCTTAAAGAACCTAGAGCCTCGGTTCACGCTCTGACATGAGGCTTCTTTTTACAGAAATGACAGAAGTTTCAGATTATAGGACACAGCATGTAATGCATGTCAGCATTGGTGTGGGGGTCCTACAACTTCCTCATCATCTGTCAGCCGCCTGTGCAGCAAAAGAAAAACTAGTCAGTAAAAAAGGTATATTTGATTGAGACAGAAATGGTATTTGGTGGTTAGATCACCGTTCCAGAATACGATTGTTTTTGAAAGACAAGCATATGATTTTAAGGAGGAAGATAAAAAGACTGGTCATACCGACTGTTTTCCTATATTAAAAACCCAGACTGCCCTCTGTGGCTTTAAAAAAAATACATATATATATTTCCAACTAACTTTCCTCCCATTAACTGCATTTTGTTACAACCTAATTCTAAAGATGTGTCTACATTTTTTCTATTGTCACACACAAAAAAGGTAAGAAATAATAACAAATTTATTACATATTCTGTTAAAACAATATATACATCAGTCAATACACTTTTATCGCTAACTATGTGACCCTTTTTTTGGGCCAATTTGTGAATTCCTGAGACAAATAATAATTGAAATGAAACTGTCAGGTCAGTACATATTTACTTTAAGCTTTAAAAATATGCTTCAGCTGTCGTATGTCTGTTTTGTAGGCCACAATGTTTAGGTGGCAGCTACGTGTGGAGTAACAAACCCCTGAATGTCACGAGTCAGGATTTCCCAGCAGAAAACGACACTGGAAAGCACGGATCAGAGTGGTCCACTTTGTCTCTCTCAATGCA
>NW_023397115.1:40000-64612 GCF_011125445.2 Fundulus heteroclitus
CCCATGCTAGTAACGGGTTGGACCCCCTTTTGCCTTCAGAACTGCCTCAATTCTTCGTGGCATAGATTCAACAAGGTGCTGGAAGCATTCCTCAGGGAGTTTGGTCCATATTGACATGATGGCATCACACAGTTGCCGCAGATTTGTCGGCTGCACATCCATGATGCGAATCTCCCGTTCCACCACATCCCAAAGATGCTCTATTGGATTGAGATCTGGTGACTGTGGAGGCCATTTGAGTACAGCGAACTCATTGTCATGTTCAAGAAACCAGTCTGAGATGATTCCAGCTTTATGACATGGCGCATTATCCTGCTGAAAGTAGCCATCAGAAGTTGGGTACATTGTGGTCATAAAGGGATGGACATGGTCAGCAACAATACTCAGGTAGGCTGTGGCGTTGCAACGATGCTCAATTGGTACCAAGGGGCCCAAAGAGTGCCAAGAAAATATTCCCCACACCATGACACCACCACCACCAGCCTGAACCGTTGATACAAGGCAGGATGGATCCATGCTTTCATGTTGTAGACGCCAAATTCTGACCCTACCATCCGACTGTCGCAGCAGAAATCGAGACTCATCAGACCAGACAACGTTTTTCCAATCCTCTATTGTCCAATTTCGATGAGCTTGTGCAAATTGTAGCCTCAGTTTCCTGTTCTTAGCTGAAAGGAGTGGCACCCGATGTGGTCTTCTGCTGCTGTAGCCCATCTGCCTCAAAGTTCGACGTACTGTGCGTTCAGAGATGCTCTTCTGCCCACCTTGGTTGTAACGGGTGGTTATTTGAGTCACTGTTGCCCTTCTATCAGCTCGAACCAGTCTGGCCATTCTCCTCTGACCTCTGGCATCAACAAGGCATTTCCGCCCACAGAACTGCCGCTCACTGGATGTTTTTTCTTTTTCGGACCATTCTCTGTAAACCCTAGAGATGGTTGTGCGTGAAAATCCCAGTAGATTAGCAGTTTCTGAAATACTCAGACCAACAACCGTGCCACGTTTAAAGTCACTCAAATCACCTTTCTTCCCCATACTGATGCTCGGTTTGAACTGCAGGAGATTCTCTTGACCATGTCTACATGCCTAAATGCACTGAGTTGCCGCCATGTGATTGGCTGCTTAGAAATTAAGTGTTAACGAGCAGTTGGACAGGTGTACCTAATAAAGTGGCCGGTGAGTATATATATACACATATACATATATATATATATATATATATATATATATATATATATATATATATATATATATATATATATATATATATATATAACATTTTAACGAGCAGTTGGACAGGTGTACCTAATAAAGTGGCCGGTGAGTATATATATACATATATATATATACATATATATATATATATACATACATATACATACATACATACATATATATATATATATATATATATATATATATATATATATATATATATATATATATATATATATATATATATATATATATATAACATTTTAGTTGATCAAAAACCATAATAGCAATTTTATTTTTAGTTTAACACCATTTTAAGTCAATACTAAAATAATACAAGACAGTTTAAAAATAAATCCCAAACAACTGTTCGAAACAAGCTTATCAGTTACGACCCCCCACCTCCCCACCACAACAAGCAGCTGACTTTAGAGGGTTGAAAAGTGTCCGAGCTAATTTGAATAGTCAAAGGCCTTTATCTCACATTTTCTTCATCCCTAACCTCTTTTTTGTGATTAGGCATAAGAAATGAAGGCTTAATCCATTAAGATGGAAAAATCCATGGCAGCCGCCTTGGCTGTGTGGGGGTATTAATAAGATGACAATGCCGATTCATCAGAGGGACCAGACTTTATTTCCTCCGCTGCCTGAATGGACCTCACAGCAGCTGAAATACTTCGCTTCATCCTAAATTATCGCTAAAATCTAGAGTGAATATTTACAGAAATCATAGTGAATCTAATTTAATAAGAGATAACTTTAGCTGACCCTAAACTAGACGACAGAGCAAAAAATAGTGGAATAAGCGGGCACCAATAAGACAAATGTACAACATCTCATTACTGAATCCAATAAAAATCAAAAGGATGACAGCGGTCACAGAGCAGCTAGATCTGAGCATATTAAATCTGCATCTGCAATGATAGAAAAATAAAAGAATATATATAGCGGCACCATAAATATGAATACACACAAGAGTGTCTCTGAACAACACCTGAAAGCTGAGTCGTAACTGAAGGTTCCTCATATTCTATTTTTAATAGGATGAAACAGCTAAAGGATCGTGCCGAGTTCGGCTCTGACAGGTTGCAACATTGCAGAGGCATGATCTCACTTTCTGTGAGGCAGGTTCGAAGCATATTTTCACGGAAAGCCAAACATGCACTTGAAACATTTTTCAGGCTCGTTCTAAAATTGACTTGAGACCACTTTGGTGAAGATTTCAAAAGAGAGGTGAATTTTCAAAAAAAAAAAAAAAACAACTAAAAAAAAAAAAAACATTTTTATACTGAAATAAAAAAGATGCGGGAATTTGTGTCGTGGGTTCTTTGAACAGCGTCTGATTCAAAGATTTTACCGCCGCTTGTTTTTCTTCTCTCGTTGCAGAAAACTCCTCATACCTTGACCTATCGATGGCACTGCATTGTTTAAGAAAGAGAGATTAAACTTTTCCTTCTGTAGGCCAGAAGTACAAATGTTTTGTCATCTTGTTCGTTGTTCTCTCAAAGATTTTAACTTCAAGTTAAAACGTGGATAAATAGACCTGCTGAGGATGAATGACTCTTTCTTTGCTCTGCCTTCAATTATAGTGTGCTTTGTTCAATTAGTCATTAAATTCAAGGTTGAGGGATAAGAAAAACAACTCTGGTTCTTATACTAAATTCTACTATTGACTCCAGTAATTTTGAGCCAGCTTAGTTTACTGAGCCGGTTATGGGTGTCAAGGTATATCGAGGTTTTAAAAGGTAAAATTGCTCAACTCTTCCAACATAATGTTCCAATGGCAGCATTTCCTCCTGCTCCACAGAGCACACAGAAACGCAGCGAAGCCCGTACGCTACCTGTTGCTGCACACTGTCTGTCAGCAGTGAAACATGGCCGCTACATGGCTTACAACAAAGACAAATTGGGTTTTATGGATATATAAAATGACATAATGTCATAAGGTGCAGCTCTACGAGAGTAACTGCCATGTTTCTGAGACCATGCTGGGAGAACCAGCCTAATTTCTGGCAATGCCACATACTGATGCAACATCCTGGTGGAGTTGGACTGTCAGAGCAACCTCTGTAGGGTCCGGTTATCGCTTCATTGTACCAGTAGTGATACGGATCCTGTTCAAATGCAAACCTACTGAGGAGTTGTTAAAAAAAAAAAGAAAAACGGGGGGCAAGAAGAATGTCCGTGGTCTCCAGCTGCAGAACCGTTGCTGCTTTTGGGATTGTCTCCTTGTTGCCCCTTTGGTGCACTTGTTGTTACCTTCATTAACACCAGAAACGCCAACGCTAATTAATGTCCAGCGGTGATTGGACGAGAGGTGGAGTGGACAGGTTGCCAGTCTGTCGCAGGGCTACACAGAGACACACAGGACAAACAACCATGCCACAGAGGAACTGCGTGAGGAAGCCGAAAGTATCCGAAAAGAGCCGTTCAACTTTATGCAGAGATTCTGACAGGATTCCAACGTCGGACCGTCTTACTGCTTGGCATCAGCGCTATTAACTGCGCCACCACACAGCCCAAATACAACAATTATGCTCCTTTTACAGTTTAGTTATATTCCAAGAGCTACTCGTCTCATTTCCTCTTAATAAACAAACTCATCGGTTGAATGAAAATCCTTTGAAATTTAAATGTGCCACAGCTAAAAATCTAAGCTGATAGTGGGTTGTTCTGTTTTTCAAACAGACTAGCAGCCTAAAAAGTTAAGCCTCTGAGATGCGTTGATTACTAGCTTCTTGTAGAGGGGTTACACTAAGCTGGAAAGATGAAAAAAAATCCTTAATTATTTACAACAGCTTGTTATCAACACTAATGTCCTGATTGAGATATCTCTGGATCTTTTACAGACTGTGCTTTACCTATTGCAGAGAAGCTGGGTGTGCTACTCTTACAAATAACGGTGCCTGCTGGGGTTCTGGTGGAGTAGTTCTGTTACAAACTCCAGATACCGATATTGTGGCTTTCTTTAAATCCAGCCATCTGTAGATATATCAGCACAGCAGCAGTGAGTGTGCTTTGAGAAAAAAAGAAAAAGAAACCCAGACAATGATTTCACAGGGGGTGATTGACATACAAACAGCATGTTTTAAAAGTTCCAGATTGCTTTTGACAGATGTTGACATGTCTATAGTAAAAAGCTCAGCTGGAAGTGACCTTTCCACCTCAGTGGACGCAAGATTGACATGGATCATAACAGAAATAATCACACACTGAGGATCACTGTGATTTGGAGTCCCAATTTGGATGTGATGAGAGAGGAGATAAGAGAAATCCAACCATGAGAAACCTCCAATCCAAAGCAGAGCGCTCTGTGTTAAACTCGAGAGGAAGAATGCCGCTTCTTGCTGGCTACAAAGGTGAGTTTTTCAATCAATAACACATGGGATCTCTAAAGACTTGGTTCTGGTCCAGGAAATATCCATGTGAAGGAGGGACTGAGAAGGTTAAGGGTACCAGGTTGGTCAATAAACTGGGCCTCTGCCCCAAGGCAACAAGCTGACTCCAGCTGTGAGACAAGACCACAGGCTAGTGTTTAACTTTCATCCTGTCAGCCAATGGCTCTCCCACTGCTCCCCGACCATTTGCCACTCAGCGCGACATTCACCTCCGCTGCACCGCACACCTCCGCCCCCTCCGCCCCCACGACGGAAAGGCAATCAGCGAGCTGAACTGGTCTGCACGGTAGCCTGAGGCCAGGCAAAGAAAGCGAAGAAAAAAAAAATACAGTCAAGAGTTTTCTGTGTGAGATGGCACTGTGGGTAGAAAGTGCAGAGCTGGACAAAGGAAGCAATGAGGCTGCGGTTCAAACTTAGTCTGTTTGAATTAGGAGAGCGGGAGATTTGTCCTGCAATAAACGCGTACATTTTGATTTTAAAGTTATGGAGCAGAATCTGTGATCATTTGAAATGCGGAGCCGACCGATGTAGTTTGGAAATGTCTGGTTAAAATGCATGAAAGAGAGATATTTAATCCAGAAACAAGATGACAAATTTGCTTCACTTTTAATTTCTGTCTCGCTACATATTTCGCTGAAGGTCAGATTCAAGTAGGTTTAGCAGCACAATGGGAACAAAACACCCACACTTTAGTGTCTACAAAAAAACTCCCTGAAGGTCTTTTGCAGGTAAACAGGGGTTTTGATTAACCTTTTATAAAATCCTACGAGCACTTCTCTCGCACAGGCTCCTGCCGGAACCTGGATCAAGATGAACCAAGAAAATGAATAAATGAATGAAAAATGCTTCGAGCTGGTAATAAACAATTCTCCGAGATAGTTGACGTTCATCGAACCCATTTGTTTCTAGTCTTTCAAAACATGCAATTACTGTTTTTTTTTTTTAACAAATATGTTGCTAGTGTGGCAGTTTGATAGACACCAGAAAAATATTTTGTTATGTGCCGTTCTGTAACTGTAAAACAGCAAACTAACAAGGTCTCTCAAATATTGTGATAAAATGTAGGAAAAAATGTAACATGAAGTTCCTATATTCTATATAATATATATACTCATTTCTCACAATCTTTAAAATGTCAAGAATTCATCCTTTATATTCATTTTAAAGTATTTATAACACATATTCATAGAAGCACAGGGAGGTTTACTTGTGTGTACATTTCTCTGGATTAAGATTCATTTGGGATCAATTCAAGAATATTAGAAGTATTTAGAGTTTGTAAAAAAAAGTAAGTTAAAGTAACGCAAATATTTAACAAAGATAACACTAAATTCTCTATGAATAGAGAAAAATAAGCAGTTTTTGTCAGTAAAAAAAAAAAATAGTTCATCTGTCTCTCAGCACTCTAACACAGCCAACCGTGACTAACCTTTAAGTTATTCTGGGAGGAAATAAAAATGAAAAGTTTCCCAACTAACTGGACTTCAGGTCTCTGCACCAGAACCACCATCATAGAACTAAAAAGAGCGCCTAACAGTATCAGAAGAGCTGTTCACTGTCGCAATATTCACCTGGGGTTCTGGCTCAGGCAGTTCCCCAACATCAAACTCCCTTACTTGTAGGGAGAGTCGGCTTTTGAGCTTCAGCAGCGACTCTGGCTGCCTTGAGACACTTTGAAACCTGGTACTGATCTCTGCTGGTACTGGGCCGCTGGATCCCCGTAGCTCCCCCACTTTGGTTTCAGAACCAAGTAGTGCTCTTGTAGGAAGTTGGCGTTGCTGAACATATGTTCAAAGTTTGGAAGAAAAATTTGAATCTTGGATAGAGTTACATAAAAATATAAAAACTTAGTTGAGAGAACAACGCAAATAACATTTACTGCAACCAAATATGCAAAAAAGGGTGTTTTGGCTAATCTCTGACCCAGTGGGGCTATACTTATTGATGGGTTTAGTTTTAGTCTCTTTTAGTTTAAGCTTCCAGAGGAGGCATCAGGAGGGACTGATCAGCCAATCAAAGTGCACTTTGGGAAATATAACAGCTATGTCGTATTGGACAGCCAATAAAGAAAATTTACTTTATTACGTTATTTATTTATTTCAAAGCGACATTCTTTAGACTGGAACAAACGACAAATGTTAAACTACAACTTTACACATGACACTATCTATAGTATGTGGCTGTTTTCACGTAGAGGCACTTTAAATATGCAATATTTTATCGCATTAGCGACAGCTTCACTTTGAAGGTTTAACAAGCCAGAGTAAACCCTTTAAAATATAATCCTAACTGATTTCTAAAAACTTTGATATTTCAGGGACCAAAGGACGGCATCCGCGAGGAATTAAACGCTACTTTGGCTAGACCTGGTGAGTGAAAGGTCACAGTGAGGTGAGCGCTTAGCGCTGGCCACTATACAAGACAGCAATCTGGAAGGTACTTTCACACCAAGAAATTTGGGAAAAACTCGTTGAAAATGCAGATAAAGACCCCCCGCTGCTTCCTGCATGATAAGGAGGGAAATTAATTACTTAACCATCCTTTCTTGGCCTGAAAGTGACAAAAGACAAATGTACAGTTGCAAATTAACCCCAGAATAATGAATGAGAAATGGAGCCCTGAGGTCTTAATTGAATATTTGCTGGACTCATTTTGTTGACAATGATGGATGTCCGGAAAAAAAAAGAAGGCCTCAGCAAACTCATATTTCATATTTCATCATTCTTACATCTGACTTCAGCTGTACAGATTTATTGATTGGTAAATGATGAGTTTTCATTGTGCAGCTAAGCTGAATGAAGTCTGACATGTCCTGATGAGGTTTGATAAATTGGGGCTATCGGGACTTGAGGAGAGAGACGTGAGTGCTTCGTTGAACATCTTTAACAATGCAGGCATTCGAAAATTAAGGCGGTTTGAAGCCACTCATCGAGGTCCATGTAGCGGCATGTTTTTATACCTCACAAATAATACTTGAATAATACAAACTCATGTCTCAGCCTCACACCAAACGAACAAGTTAAACGGTCACAAAAAGATCCTCCGTTAAGTGTTTTCAGTGCTTACTGAAAGAGAAACGCTCATGCCATTAAACCTTCGATAAAGTTTATTCAACTCCCTTAAGCCGGATTTGTAGCACTCGCACTTTTTGCAAAGTAAATGGAATGTGAAAATCACAATGGCATTTCAGGCCTGTAAAAAAAATAAAAAAATTGAGAGACTCACTCTAAGATTTGGCATCCTTTGCAAAGCAGATGCTACGTGTGTGAATGAGATAGACTTTGTATTTCACTAGAGTACGGCGATACTTACATAATAGAACTAACTCTATGAAATAAATCAGTATGAAATGCATAAAACACTCCAGGCGTTGGGATTTATGCACAATAGAGGAATCATCACAGACAAAACTAAAATACGCTTCTTTAAAATGTGGCTCCACATGCTTAATTGTGTTGTCTGCAGCTTTTTTCACTTAGATGATTAAACTAGTGAGGGCAGTGCTGACTCCTCGTCAACTTTGCCCCACTTTGAAAGATTGCAAAACTTTGTGAGCAAAACAACACTGAAATGTCAAAAAAACATTATTTCATGATGTGAAACACCTGGTTTGCACAAGTGGTTTGGTGAAATTTGGGGGTTTACACACTTTCTCTTTGCCAAAACACCGTCCAAGGACTACCTGGCTCGGCTTAGCTGCAAGACTCCAACGAAAGATTTATCAGCTCACATTTCTGGGAGCTGCAATGACCAACAAAGTCTCTGTGTTACAGATCTTTCACTTTGAGCATCGGCACAAAAGATCAAAAACACATTGAGTGTTTGCGAAAGTCCAGATTTGTTGGGTCACATCGAAAAAATCTACAATTTTCCATGTTTTACAATAGATTGAGCTGTCAACCTTCTTGATTTCAATTGTGTTTTCCACAATATCATAATTATGGGGCCCTGGTTATTGACAGCATAAGATTTGGAAGATCCTCAGCATGTTCTAATTCTTAGTGAACAAATGTAATACCCAAATCCTAGTGATGGGTATGTAAATGATACTGAGTACAAGGAGACGGGAAATCTGGCATAATTATTGGTAACCTGAGTGGGGCGAGGGTGTTAGAGTGTCTCACAGCCGAAAGTGAGGGTCAGCCAACACTGATGATTCCTTGATGGAGTCGAACAGAGATCTCATTCTGGGGTCGTAGCAACAGAACTAGAGATGTAAAACAGATCTGCTGTTTTCAGCGCATCCATCTCCTCATCTCTAAAGCCCACTGGTCGGCCAGGCTGGAAACTAACCAACCTGCACAAGGACACACCTTTGGATGGCTCGGTATTGGTTTGTTCTAATCACTGGGACGGTCACTGTAGCAGAATGACATTTTTCTAACACCCTATAGGTGCAAACACATCCAACGTAAAAGTCAGCATTGATACCAAACTGTGCTGGTTTCAGTGGAATCGTAGTTTGAACAATGATCATAATGTCACCATGCCAGCACTGAATACATGGTCCACAGGCCTCCACCCTAGCATGAATCTGCTTGTTCAAACCACACAGTTCACCTTGAGGGAAGATGACTCGGAGAGAAAGTGCAGATAAAAGACAACCTCATCAACACATCCAAGGGAGGTAATAATGACAGAGCATGAATAAATATTTTCCCAGATGATTAAACTGGGAGGAGATGGTAGAAAGGTTCCTGGGAGGCCGGGATGTGTGTGAAACTGTGCATGCAGGAGGTTAGATAGGTAACAGAGATAAGACTGCAGCTATCTGGGGCATATAATGTGCTGGGAGGCTCAGAAACAGCCCAGCTCCACCCTGCCGCCCTTAACCAACAGATGAAGGCAAAAAAAAAAAAAAAAAATGTTTCCCATGAGCAGGGAGGCAAACAGAATCTCACTGTGTGTCACAAGGTTCAGCCAAGAGAACATTCCCAGCCAAATAGATAGCAAAGTACACCAAAAAGGAGGGGCGAAGCTGCAGAGCTCCTTCATGGAGGGAAAGTTACTCAAACGCATGTTATGTTGCAGAGGGGAGCTACTAATCAAAGGGTGCTGCTTCGTGTGAGATAAAATGTGCATTTCAAAAGTGGGTTTAATCAACAGCTCCATGTGATGTCAAGCTAAAGTTGTGAGTGCCCGTTTTGGAGGCCTGCGTACATTTCTGTGTACATGAAACCGCCACATCCTGGCAGGCGTGTAAAAAAACACAAAACAGCATACCTTCTGAGGAGTTGCACCAGATTGATCAAGCAACCCGACACGGGGTTCCAGTAATTGAGTTTCACTTTACTTCTTGAAATGTTGCAAATTAAGCATTTTCTTTTAACTAGAAACTGGCAAAGAAAAAAAAAGTTTCCAGCAGATTTTAACCAAGAATTAGAACCGAGCACGCTTTATAGTTGGTCCAAATTAAAAACATGCTTACTGTAGCTGTAACATCTGACATGCTTAGAGTTGTGGAGCGAATTCATAGCAATCTGCAGACTGCGAAATGGTTTAGCATTTACTACGGCATTTCAAGCATGTTGCTCCAGTACGTGGTGCCGTAAAGGATCATTTCAAAGTTCAAAATAACTCAATATGCCTTCAACGTTTACTGAAATGACAATTAAAGCAAAGATATTTGAAACCGGCTTGGAAAGGTTGCTACTTTAAAACACTGTTGGATCCACAGCAGATGGAGCTTCTAAGTGGCAACCAATTTAGATTTTTAGTTTCCTTATTTTAAAAAAAAAAGTTAAATAAAATATGCACACTATAAATAATTGCATGTCACAGCTTCTACTTGTGTGCAGAACAACTTCAGGCTTGTTTGAAAATGCCTAAAGTAATATTAAAGCCAATCGTCACAAACCCAAAGTAGATTTAGAGACTGACAATAGCTTAAGTCTGTCTCCTGGCATATGTTATGAATTCTGGTGAAAAAAGGGTAACTATGTAATCTTCTATACATGTGAAGCATTCAGTTATGGCACTCTGACATTAATAAAGTTGAATTATTAAAGTACACCATGAGTGAGAAGCATTAATCGAATAGTTCAGATTGTGTTTGCGTGAAATCAGTTAAAAATCTAAAGTTGATTAAGATGGCAGAAGTCAGAATCAAATTGACTTTTTTTTTTCTCCACATAACATTCTGCCTTTTTGTCTGTGATTCAGCGGTGAAAAAAAAGTCTTTAAAAATATCTGCACATGCACAAATTATTTTAGATATGTGCACAAACTTTTTTTACAGCACAGCCAAGCTTGATTTCCAACCGCAACACCTTTGAATAATTTGTGATCATTAGTTCATATTTTGTGACCTTGAAGACTTCCAATTAAAGCCAATATTTCACAAATAACGTGTGGCAGTGGTTGCACACTTTCCTCGATTATTAGGAGGGAAAAACATAGAAGCAACAATAGTTTTGGTGATATTTATTACTCCTCAACATAGTGTGAAAAACAGCTACTCTACTCAAAATGCAACAAACAAAAAAAGTCAAAGCCTCGTTTTCGTTCACAACTCAGGGATTTTCTGCACAGATTTTAATGTCAAATCAGGGTCACATATGTCATTACTCTACTTTTATAGGTACATCGAACTTTTCTAAAAAAAAAAAAAAAAAGTTGTTTCCTTGATTACAGCCTCACAGTCCAGCGAGTGCTCTGTATTTTAAAAGGCCTGGCTGTCTTGTGCATGCAGCGTCACCCAGACAGATGGACTCAGCTGGGGTCTAGAAGGGAGTCAAGAAGAGAGGAGCACACTGTAACTGTCAGGCCCGGTCCCTGGAATCCCACAGCTTTCTGCTACACTGATCCCAATCACCGTACACCTGCTCTTCATCGCCCCCACTTTCCTACTTCACTTGTAGGACAGCCTGATAGATTTGAGTAGGATGTGAAGACTGGAAATTACTCTCCTTAACGGCAAAGCCCCAATTTCAAGCTCGCGGTAAAAGCTGATCCAAGAGCACTGTGTCAAAAACCTTCTTCTGGCTCTTACGCTGAATACAGAGACAGTTGATGCAGAAGATCTGGTGAGGTCACAGGAAAACTAGAGGCCATCTGCCTACTCATGCTGCACTGTGATTATGAGCCTTAGGACTCCCTAAGGTAGGGGGAGGAGGAGGAATGAACTCAGTCCTCTCTTTTTCCCAGCGAGAACTTCACATTTTCGCAGTTGCTTCTTGTAGATTTTTCCTTCTAATTCAGCCTTTCTTCTGTTTCATCAGATTTAGAAGCGCCACAAAGAAAGCACTGTCATCATTTTTTGAGCAGTGCTAAAGCGGGGAACCAGCAAAAGGATCTGTTTTACCACAAATGAATAAAAGATGTGAAGGGCAGAGCAGTGAAACATGTGTCCGCACATGCTGCTGTACAAAATAGGTTATGACAGTAGTTTCTTACGTAACACTAAGAGAAATATATGATACATAAATAACAGAACTATGATTACATCAATTTAATTTCTTGCATTCCATCAAAAACGATTGAAATTGATGTTTTACTGCAAAACCTATAAAGTAAAAATGCAAAGTGAGATCATTTTTATTTTTTAAAATATTTCCTATGTCCTATTCTAGCCATTTAGGATCAGATGTTTCCCACTATAGAGTTGTTTTTTCTAGACACCAACATATTTTCAGTTTTGGCAGAACAACCTTTATTTGTTGCCACAACAGGTTTGATGACTTTAGGCAGAAGCCTATGACCTTTCAACGTTTCACCTAAATTGTGCATAGCTTTGTCATGACACAGACAGACAAAAAGCTGCAGCAGCCAATACTGTCTCTTCTTCTCTGTCAACATCACTGTAAAAGTAAAAAAAAAAGGCAGATTGATAGGAAAACCCGGATTTGTTATATTGAAATATTGTGTACAAACTATAATGCAACTTTGCGAGCAGCACGCAAGAGCATAGGTTATGATTTGTAAAAAAAAAAACAAAAAAAAACTCCAAACGCTAATGTGTGGATGCAATTTTTAAAAAATTGCTGTTTATTTAATATAATGTGCTTTTGAATAATATTTCACTGGGGGGGGGGTTAAATATGGAGAATTTTTACTAAATTGCAACAAAAGCATTGCTGACAAAAGTCATTTATAGCTGCAAAATTCAGGATTATACTTGAGTTATATACAAATGTTTAACAATGAGCCTTGCAATAAAAAGTCTATTCTTTTCTTTACTGATGGGAAATGTGTGATTGCTTTTTTATAAGTTAAACGTGGACGTTTTGCCAACTAAATGCTCATGTTTCAGGTAATCAATTTTCTTAATTAAGCTTTTGTTAATTTGGTTGGATTTCTATTTTCCGTGTCAATGTTCAGTTTCGTGTAACAAACAATAAAACATTTGTAAACAACAAGACAATATCAGTGAAATCAGTCATTTATTGGTGTGTTTTTCTTTTCCATTTGAGTCGACTGATGTTTATTGTCTGATTAAGCTTTAAAATGACATTTCAGACAAGCTCGCAGTCGGATTCTCAGCTTTTCCCCTCGTTGCTGTGCACATTTGCACATGTATGCACGTATCTGTTATTTCCCTTCTCACTTCCAGTCTTGAAGTGTATTTCTTTTTGTTCATTTTCACACTGGACCAAAACAAAGTGGGCAGCCGCTGTTGTGACTGCAAAGAAGTGATTGGCAGGGCTTCACACACAATTCCCTCGGTTACGAGGACAAGTGCCGCAGCAAAACAAGGCTCCCACTGACTGCCGCATCCCCTGCTGCTTCCATACCTGGAGGCAACCACAGGAGATAGCCTATCGACACTAATAGGGAGGGCAGGCGAGGGTTGACTTGCTTTTTGCATGCCTGCCAGCACAGTTGAGGCACCCTACTGTTGCCGGCATGCAATAAATGCTACCATAGACACATTTTTAAAAGCACACCACAGTCGGTGCTCCAAAATCTGTCCAAAATAAGTGTGAGGCTATTAATCTTTATATCACACCACTATATATTATTCAGGCCTTCTAATAACTTCCTGCATACCTGCTAGTTGGATCAAGATCTACTTTTACACTCCCTCTCTGCTGCATTATTTCCCCTACTCATAAGTTCAATGCTTTGGGATCAATTTGGAGGGACTGTAATTGCCTTGAAACTATTCTTGCATTATTAGACCAGAGTCCTAAGATGGCATTTGCAGGGAAAGAAAGGGCATAGCAAACAGCTCCTACATAGTTCTAAAGGTTACTTTTAATCACCCGACGAGGAATCCTCCCCTGGCTTTCCATTCCTGATTTAAATCTATTCCAAGTTCCTCTCAAAGGTCCACATTCACCATGCAACTGTGTATATGACAGGAAGCTGCACTAATTAAGTGGTGGGTTGGATTGTTACAAAAAGATTCTAACCTTTGACATGTTGTCTGACAATGGAGGGAAGCCGCTTTCACTTGAACTTAAAAGTGTGAAGGGAAATACGAAAGCATTAATTACTGAAAGACGATACATCCGAATGCGACTTATTCAGGTGAGAGTCAACCTGTTATCAAGGCAGCATCTGAATACTGGTAGATTTATTTTTTATTTTCTTGGGTGGGAAATGATTACCCTAGATTGGTCTTTTCATTCTTTGGTTGTGAGAACCCGCGTCGCTTTGCTAAAGAGATGTTTTTTGCTCAGATGGCAACAAAACAAAGTGGCTGGGGGAAAACACCAAACTGCCAAGATGAGACGAAGATAGCAGTAATTCAGATCTTGCCCTGTCAGTGCATACACAGAGATGGCAGGATTGTCAGTGATGAGTTCTCGGCTTTCCCTCCTCTCAGTGACTGACTTTTCAGCCTCTTGCTTCTTTAGCTGAAGTAGCGTTTGCAGTAGGCAGGAACACTGGGTGATTCTTTTTCATAAATGCATAAATGAGGAGCAAATTATTACGCAGAAGACTGGATTTTGAAGGTGCAGACACACACACATTAATCAGTGGGGGTCTCTTTCTTCCCCCGAGTTCATTATCTCCTTTTAGGAGTGAGTACAGTACCGTGCAGGCAAGGCACTATGAGAGGAATTCTTGCCAGCACTACATTTCTGCAAAGCTCCATCGACGGCAAACGCGTTTCTTCAGCTGACAATTGTAGGACTGACACACCTCAGAGACGCTAGCACACACATCAAATCTAGGTCAAAGATACATTAAAATTTCAACAAAGTCCTCAGCTCTGCCATGGAGGTGGAATGGGAACAATTCAAGTGAATGTGGAATGCCTACTGTGCTGTTCCAGCAGGATATTTACAATGGCTACTGTGAGAAAGCCTGAGCAGCCTGTGGACAGTGCAGAGGTCCTATTCATACATTACCGCTGGCTAACATTACTTCTTGGCGTCCTTAAATTCAGCCTCTGCTCTTAAACCAGATTTATACACCTTCAATGTCCCCAGAAATCCCAACAATAAACTGCACCAGAAACACTAAAGTGTACCAGAACTACCCTCAAAGAGACACTTTGAAATACTAACAGGTTCCGACTGAGGTGCAACCAAGAACAGCAAATTCACCCACTTATCTGTCTGAATGAGTAGCTTCACTAGAAACCCACAAACGGTGTCTAACTAAACATCTGAGCTTCCGTACAACCTTATGATAGCTAACCTCTAGATGAGTACAGGTCATGACCATTGCTGCCCCTGGTGTTGGTGAGGACCTTGGATAATAAGGAGAGGCACGTCTCTTAAGCTGCTAAAACACAAGTAATAATAAGACTCAGCTCCAATGACACTGAAGCGGCTGTAACACTGTTTTATCTTCCCACCGTGGTTATTGTATCTATCAGAACATTTTGCTGTATTTGTAAAACAGATCTGCACAATAATTACCTCACTACTCCCTCTTTTCCATCATTTACATGTCCCCAAAACACTACCACAGTTTCTGCATCCAAGGCCCTTAATTATCTGAATCGGGTATGGGTATAAAAGACACTGCAGAGGAGTTTCAATGCACGTCACTTGAAATGTAATAGCCTGCAAAACAAAATGGCAACCAAACGGCCCTTTGCAAATGCAGCACTGCACACAAAATGTTGCTGAAGATTACAGATCAATATGCTGTGCAGTTCTAAATGTAAAGAAGCTATGAAACAACTCTAACCAGTTATGTATAACCCTCTTCTATAGTAAAATCAACTGTGTGCTACTTTTTGATGTGGTAATGTTTGTTTTATCTCTTGTTTTATTCCTTCCTCTGGGAGGTGGCCATGCTCAGCCTTAGAGATAGGGTGAGGACCTCTGTTATCCAGGGGGGACTCAAACAAGAGCTGCTGATTCTCCACATCGAAAGGAGTCAGCTGAGGTGGTTTGGAGGTTTTCCAGGAACCTCTGGGAAGACCCAGAACTTGCTGGAATGGCTATTTATGCCACCTGGCCAGGGAACACCTTGGTATCCCACCAGAATGAGCAGGAGGATGTCGGTGGGGAGAGGGACCCCCACGACCCGATGTCAGATAAGAAGAAGGCAATGATAAATAACTGATCCCATCCTGGGATAGTTAGTTCAATGCTCTTTGCACATCATTATATATTTAGTTGTAAATTTAGTTATAATCATTTATTCAATCAGTGCATGTATTCAATCAGTGCAGACTGAGCACCTGCAGAGTGTAGAATGAAATAAACTAGTGTTACTATTGGGTTATTTTTTTATTATTTTTCAACAGGTCTAAAAAAGTCTTTCACCTCAGCAGAAGATGCAATGAAATGCTAACGTATCAGACGTAGAATATGCTGGAGTGTCATACACTTCCACACCAACCTCAATACACCATTAAAGCTCAAGACAGATATACAATAGTATGATGGAGAGTATAACCATTCCAATTATCAATATCCAGGCAGGGTTGCTTTCTTCTGATACTGAAAGGTCCTAGAAACATTTAGCAAAAATGCTAAATGCATTACTGCAAAGTAAAACCAATAAAGCAAAGGCAGCTGAGAAAACAGGACTAAACACAAGAAATATCAGCTTTTACAAATATGTTTTCTATCTAAAGCTGCAAAACAAGAACATCAGTAATTTCCCATTAAACATGGGTGGAAAGCTAACAAATTTACATCAAAACAGTTCAAAACTTTTAACAAGATTCAAAAACAAAATCAAATTACTTCTTTGTAGAATAAGGCAGTATAAGGGGTTGACTCAAAGGTAGAACATTAAACTTATTGGATCTACAAAAGAATGTATAGCTTAAATAAAATAATTTAACAAACTGCTTCTAAAGAAATTGCTTTAGTAAAAAAACACCGTTCCCAGTGGCTTGAAGACTGAACAGTATATTAAAGGTAATCATATTACCACCCTGCAAGAGTTTCATAAATATGACTAGTTACTTTAGATAACAGTGTGTGTTAGCAACCGCAGTAAATATCTAGCCAGAAACAGCACATCAGATAGAAAACCGGGCTCAACAACGAGTCGAGCACAAAGACATGACAGCAAACAAAGAGAGAGTTTTGTAAGATATGATATTAAAAATTAGCACCAAGTCAATGTAAAAGAGGAAACAAGAGCAACCTGAGGATACAGACCTGCAGCAAATCTGAATAGGGTGACCCAGGATATACCAAGGACAAGACAACAGATGAATCCAATTTAATTGCAAATCTGTATTTTTACTAAAAATGCAAAAGAATACAGGCAAATACACATTTTAAACCAGCAACAGCTCCTCCTTTGCACAGAAGGCTAGAGAAAAGTCTCATTGTTGCTGAATACAGTCAAGAGGCACTCAAAGATATAGGCACTTCAAATATTGGCAACCAGCTCTCACTTGCAGCTCGTGACACTGAATGTTAAGGCGGGGACCGTTCAGCTTCATATGCTAACCTAATAGCATCATTGTGCAAAGTATAGACTAGTTGTATAGACTTTATAGACTTGAATTCCTTTAACAGCAGAAACATATGCCTCGAGTAGATGCCCTGTTTCTGTCACTGTCGTCACAGTTGTCACTGTGTGGGGGGGTAAAGCTTGTTGCAAGAAAGGGGGACATGTGTCACAAAGCCTAGTCGACTTTGTCAGAAACTATATTTTTAAAAAACAAACATGTTTTCTTTTATCAAACCAGAATAGTTCGCTATTTTTTTGTTTTTTTGCCATTCCTGAACACAATATTGAAAACAACTCTTATGCCGCAGCTCAGCGGTATTATGTTGTCAAAGTATACAACCGCTATCCAAACTGCATCCAGGCTGACAGTTGTCTGAATCACGTTTACAAAAATAAGGACAAATTGCCCTGGTTATTGTTCCCGTTTTATCTTTTTGTTGTTTTGTGAAATGTTGCTTTTGAGCTCTGGTTTTCCGCCTGTCAAATTTGTGCTGAAAGGTAATTCAGGAGTTTTTAATCCAACACTCCACCACATCCATCATGTGGAACATGGTTAATAAATCGCTTAATTATGATGCTAGTACATGCAAAGCAAAGACCAGATATAAGGAGTAAAAAATAGCAAAAAAAAACAAAACACCATAAGCGTGACACAATCTGAATAATGATTCACATTTCATTCTGAGAAAAGCACTTGACGGTGACATTTGAAAAACAGTGTCAAATTCAGGAGCAATTCTCAGCGGGTGCTGTCAGAGCCTAATTAAACTTCCCTCCCTTGGAACTATCTGGGACCAGCATCGCTTGTCTGAAAGACGAAGTCTGTAGTGTGTTTGCGTCTGTGTGAATGTGTTTGTGTCACCGATAATTTCTTGTTGTGCTATTATGCACGGTTTTAAGTTATTTAATGTTTAATAAAATAACTGGTACTGTCCAGTGAATGTCAGCCCAAACAGCTGATAGTAGGGCAATTGTTGAAAGGGTGATTTGAGCACTGATATTCTTTTAACAGCAAACTCTGCACACAAATGGAATAAATGAGTGACAGCTTCTCCTCAAGTTCAAGAATTTATTAACAGAAATAAATTAAGATCCAGAGAACACCACTATATAATGAGGTTTACCTGAATTAACACTATATTTCAATCAACAACTCCTCTCTACCAGGCTAGTGAAATTTAACTAAAGTACTAAGTAAATTAAGACAAAAAGAAGCTAAGGAACTATGTACACACAAAAGAAACAAAAGGACAAATAAAAATAGTTGAAAACCTTCATCAGAATGATTCAGTGAATCCTGGTTCACTTCAGATCCAAGTTAGAGAACCAAAGTTCATCTTAAAGAAAATGGAATTAGATCAAATTAGCTTGTCTGATTTAGAACAACATTTAGTATGTTCAACCCATTCACAATCCAAATGTGAGTTATATAAAAAATTATTCGAGGAAATAATATTTTAAAGAGTGATTTTATCAGTAAAAATCTTTAAACTTTGGGAAACTTGATTTTATCAATACAATTATTTCTCCAGGAATCTAGAGGGCGCTGTTGCGATCAGTCATTAGCTGGACGGACAATCCTAAAGTTACACAAAACACCATTAAATTGAGATAATCTTCCCTATTAATGATGTACTAATGCTCGTAGCAGTATGGAACGATGGCGGAGCAAAACGAAAACAAGCATTATGTTTAAAACAAACCGTAGTAACGTTTAGTAGGTGGTAGCACTAATGTTACCCGGGAAGCTAATAGTGCTTTGCTAGCAGACATTAAGACTTAATCTCTACTTGGTCGTAATGAGCGGACCGGACAACACAAACATTAACATCCCATCGGTGTTTAAAACTCCTATGGAACTAAACTTTGTTATAACTGTAAAAACATACTCAAACACATCAGCAAAGCTTTGTTTTAAGAATGCTAGCAGGTGGCTTGACATGTTAGTTCCAGGTCTCAAACCTCAGTCAAAGCTTTTCCCTTTCACTTGGGGCCTTTGTGTATTTACTGTCTTATGTTGAACGATTTAAAAATATATAACAGGTCACTGATATTGTTTGGGTATAGAAAGCAGTTATATTAGAACTCATACAGAAGAGCTCCATACGCTTCATTATATTAATTATAATATTCCTACCTGTCCACTCAGGACTTGTGGGCTCATTGCTGGTACTTGGTGCTGAATCTTACTTCTGACTCTGAGTCAAAAATTCCCAGTTATGTGATGTTGCATCATACTATTATACAAACTATAAAATATTAAATTATGCACCACAACATCACAAAAGTCAATGACTCGGTAATTAACTTGTACAGTGGTTTGCAGGCAATGTTCAGCATCTTTCCTTACCCATTTCATTGTCCTCATTTCACGTTTCAAAAGCGAGCTCATTTTATTGAAAAAACTGCCATTTTTGCACACTTAGCATTTAGTTTTCAGAGCTTTTCTTTTTAATTAAATGAATGCTTGCTCCCGATGCAGGGGGCACAGGAGCACACTCACACACATGGACTCACACACGCGCTCTGAAAAATTAACATTCCATAGAAGTTGAGAACTCTTGTTCTAGCTTTCTCCGCGACACCCTTGCTCTTTCTACTCTTCATCTTTCAAACACCACTGACCGAGCACGATGACGTGTTAAGTTACGCTGCGTCAAAAAAAGAAAGAAAAAAAAAGCTGCCCAGAGATTGCGCGGCTGGTAGCAGTGCAGCGCATGTGATCCACTCTGCAGTGACTGAACAACAGAACAAAAGAAGAAGAAGAAAAAGAGAGAGAACAACGACACTTGCGGCCTAAATATCAGACTGGCCTACCATGAATTTTTCCGGTCTTCCCAATTAGCCACTCCGGGCCTGCTACAAGACAACCCTGTTAACAGTTTATTGGCAAAAAATTATTTATTTGAGGGTGAGTAACACTTTAAGCAATACCTGAATTTGTCTGACGGTACGAGGTAGGTTATAAGATCTCAAAAAGCAGCACATCTAAATAAGTTAAAGAACTAAAGAGAAACAAAGGCCCAGCCATCTCATCTTTTGCTTTAGAAACGGATACAAAGCCATTTCAAAGGCTTTGGGACTCCATAATGAACCTTAGAATGATCTCTAATGTGCTGCAGACCTCACGTGCTTAAGTTAAAATCAGATCAGAGCCCAGACAAAACCCACTGCAGACCAAAACGAACAAACGCCTGTGTCACATTTACCTAAATAACATCTTGATGTTTCCAAGAACATAAAGTCTATGGACTGATGAGGCAGAGGGTCTTTGCCCCGTTAGACCTAGTGTAAAACTAACAGCATTTCAGGAAAAGAATATCATACTGACAGTCAAAGACGGTGGCGGTAATTTGATGGTCTAGGAGTCCATTACTTTATCTCAATCTAGACAACTTGCCCTCATTGATATGGATTCTGGTCACTACCATAAAACCTCAAGGAAAATGTCTCATCAGTTTTTTTTTTTAACCTTAAGCTCAAGCATGTTTGGGTTATACATCGTAAAAAGAAGTGGCCTAGTCAAAGTCCAGATTCAAATCTGATTGACATGCGGTGGCATGATCTGAAACAGCCTGTTCTTGCCTGAAAACCATGTGGTGTAGCTGAGTTAAAGCAATTCGTCATCAGAGCGCCATCATTTCTCCAAAGTGATGTAATAGACTCACTACCAGCTGTAGTCAACAAACTGGGGCACCCAATTACTGGGTTTAAGGAGCAATTACTTCATCACATAATGCCCATCTGATTTGGATAGCTTTAAAAACAGCATTTGGTATTCATTCAGGTCATCTTAGTCCTACATTAAAATAGTTTTAGCTGATGTAAAATATTTCTTAGTGTGACAATAACTAACAGACGATAGTAAGGGGTCAAATACCTTTTGAAACCACTGCACCTTGAGTAGCTGCAGTGTTTCTGTGCTTGTTCAATCTGTAAACGAATCAGACCCAGAGGACATGGTAAAAATGAGAGGTAATTCCCACCCACTGGCCCCGAGGAGAGTCTTGGCCATGGTACCTTATTTTTGTGGCTATTGGGGCTGAACAATTCTCACATCTTTCCACAAAAATGTCGCTTACAGAACACCACATCCACACTCGGCAAAACACCCAGGGAGTAGAACTTCGAAGCAACATCTCAACAGTGAAATACTTGCTGCTGCTTTATTTCTTATCTCGCCGCAACTATAGGGTGAAATCTTCTCTGGATAAATCACTGTGTACACATCAACAGACAACATTTCATTGCCCTAAAAATGCTTGCAGTGGTAAAAAGAAAAAAAAATAATAATAAAACCTTCTTCCCTGCATGACTCCAATAAAAAAACATTTAAAGTTTTAAAAAGATCTCATTTGTTGCAGGAAAACTGGGCCGCTTCCATCCGCCCACATGCAGACAAACACTGTATCAAAGCACCGTGTGTTTGAAGGCTTTAGCCACAATCAGTCAAAAGGCCCAGAAAGGCTAAAAGGAAAATATTAAATGAAAGGGTGAAAAAAGCGTGCCCTTGTCTCCTTCAGTTTGTATTTTATTTCCAAAACTGTTTCACACTTCTTTTTTCTTCTTCTCCTCTTTCTCATGTCCTAATTGGCTCTATCAAGTGATGAAGGTCATCAATGCTGTGCTCTCACTGGTAGTTTGTGCACCTGATTGGGTACAGCACAGCCCTAATTATCACAGAAGAACACATCAGCTCTGACCCTCAGCGGCACCTCAAAGTGTCGCATGTAGCTACATTTGTGTAATTCGTACACAGGCACACACACACACTTTTTCTTTTTTTTTTAAAAAAGGTCGAGAAATAAAATGAAATGCTTCAAGGCCACACACTTAGCTGGCATCAACCCATTACGTGCCACAATGACAGTAGCCCTCACACATTCCTTATTAACTGCACAACAAGCTGCCTGGGGTTTTAATTGGGAAAGTGAGCAGGTATTGGCAGTGCATCAGATAGGAGGGCTTGATGGTTATTTCGAGTGGTCTGATATGAATTCCAGGGGGTCCCCTACGTGGCTTTGTTGTGCTTATTAGTCATCTAAACAGATAACAGATTGCATCTTAATTGGAAATCCCAACAGTAGCCTTGGTAACCATACTGTAATGTCCTCCACACCTATTCTGGACTTTTCTTTCTCGGGGCTCCTTGGCAATGGCGACTGGTTGAGAGGGGTGGAACGGTGGCTGCTTATCTCTTGACGATTTCAGTGAGATTGTGATTATACCAACAGCCCAAAATAACTGAGAAATGTTGCCTCAGCGTTTCTCTTGGAGGTGGGATTCTTAATAACATGAAGGAAGCCTGAAAAGGAGAATATTCTTAATTCGAAGGACGCGGAGGGATTTTACACATTGAGGGGTGTGTTATGACCGACACAATAACAGTGAAGACTGCTGGCATGACAGCTGTCCAGCAGCCAGTTAATCACACCATGCACACACTGCCAAAGTACCAGTACCTGCTTTAATGACCACTGTGCTGCAAACAGGCCCAACTTAAAGTCTATAGAGAATCTGTGGCGTATAGTAAGGAGGAACATGAGAGGCACCAGACAATGCATGCGATCTGGATGGCTGCTATTAAAAAGGGACATATCATGCAAAATCCACTTATTTTTAGCCCTTAAATACATTTTGTTGTATACTTAGAGTCGCTAAGAGTGCAACTAAGTGGAATGTACTCTCTCCAGGTGCTGCATAAATATTTTCTTTTTTTTTTGGGTCATATTTTTTAATCTGTTTATTTTTCTCTTTTCTCTGTTACGTTTTTTTTGGGGTTTTTTTTAGCCATTGTGTCGCAGTATTTGTTCCGGAGCTGCTAAACAAGGTTTTGGACATCCGGCCAACCAATTTCGCAAATTTATTTTTACTACAAAAAATGGCAGAACGGAGTGGAGTCTAAGAAGAAGAGACATAGAGGGGGGTGGGGTGTGTGAATTGTCTGATTTGAATTTAAAAAGACCACACCAAAGTGAGGAATTCAGACCAAGCATTGCAGATCCACTTTTTATAGACCACGACTGAATGATTTAAATGTGAAAAGGAAAGCTTTAAAAGCGTAATGTCCCCTTTAAAGTTACCTGGGCTTTCTTAACCTCTGCAGAACCAACCCAAACTTTCCAAGACAAATCACACCCATTGACTAACCCAAAAAAAAGCCCTTATCAACACTAGGCCAACTTTTCTGTGTTAAACCTCCTTTTTATTTTGACACCATTCTAATTTTTCACTTTTTGAAATGCATGGTGATTCCTTAATTGATATTCTGGTTTACTGAGACACACCTGTAAATTGTTAAAACAATACAAAATGTTCAAAGATACACAGAAAAGTCCAGAATCAAACCTCCATTCAAGCTGTTTTATGTCAACCGGTAACTCTTTAAAAGTTTTGTTTAATTAATTTTCTTGTGTGTCGTCCCACAAAGTCTACATCAGCGACTTTGTCCTCAAAACACAGCCTGAACATGTATAAAAGTTTACGACTGAAACGCAAACTGTTCAAACCGACCCCCTCAGAGCATTTAGAATAAGCAATTTAACTTTAAACTAACCAACATTTTTTGGTTCAATTACAAAAAAAGTTAACGATCCTAAACAAATTGTTAAACACACAGTTAACACAACAGTTTGTAAGCATTGTGCAAATAAAACAAATTTTAGGTTACTGGTGTCACTGCATATTGCAAATAAATTGTTCGTTGCTGGAGGCCCTCAAACTAAATCTGGTTTTCATTGTTCATATAATGTAACTAGTGCTATTTAACAGAGGATTTCCAGCATAGTAGCTCGGTATATTTTCAATAATAGACTTTTTGTTAAAGTTTGAAATGTTGCTGTGGTGCAAATTTACATTTTACTCTTTTTTTTTTCAAAATACAACAACAGCTAAATTAAGAAAGTGAAATTTGAGGAAGACCTTTAAAGGTTAGGAATTCACGAGTCAAACATGAGGCCCTGGAAAAGAACACAGGTAGACATTTAGCTAATTAAAATGAATATGTTTGATCATGAGCTTCACTTCTACTCCATTTAAAATTCTTTATAAAACTCCAAATATGGAGCAAGTAACTGTAATTAGGACCTGGATTCTGAACAGTTTTCCAATCTAAGGTAATGGAAAGATTTCCTCCCATTATCATGCTGCCATCACCGCATTCAGGTGTGTTCAGGGAGGA
>NW_023397116.1:0-64657 GCF_011125445.2 Fundulus heteroclitus
GACAAATGCTTCCCAAGTGCCAGCAGCAGCGTTAACGCCGTCAGCCGTCAGGGGCCTGCTCTGAGTGGCAGCAGGTGGAGTGGCAGCAGGTGGAGTAGCAGCAGGTGGAGTGGCAGCAGGAGGAGTGGCAGCAGGGGGAGTAGCAGCAGGGGAGTGGCAGCAGGTGGAGTGGCAGCAGGTGGAGCGGCAGCAGGTGGAGTAGCAGCAGGTGGAGTGGCAGCAGGTGGAGCGGCAGCAGGTGGAGTGGCAGCAGGTGGAGTGGCAGCAGGTGGAGTGGCAGCAGGTGGAGCAGCGGAGGAGGAGGAAAGAGGAAGGAGCTGTGACAGTGGGCAGGTGGGCTACAGCTGAAGCCTGCCTCTTCAGCACATAGTCCTTGAAAAGGGCCATGTTGGTGTTTGGCCTGGCCTTTGCTGTCTTCAGGTAGGTGACCAGAGCCTGGGCCTCCTTGCCTGGCTCCTCATACACCTCCTTCATGGACCTGCCCTTGAAGTCGCCAAACTCCACCATCAAACACCCAGAGTCACCGCTCCTCTGGGCCTCCTGGAGCAAGGCCTGCTTCTTCCCATACACCTCCACAGCCTCCCCTATCTCCCTGATCTGGGAGGTGTACCTGAGGAACAGGTGTTTGCTGGCCGACAGCGGCTCCTCCCTCTCCTCCTCCCCCGTGATGCTGCTGACCAGCTACACCGCGTAACCCAGGGAGTTCTCCAGCAGCCAGCGGAACCTCTGGTTCTGGTGTTTTCCAAACTGGATCTTACAATGAGCCAGAACCAGGAACTGGTCACCAGGATCCCCTCCGTTCTGCCTCACAAAGGCAGCGGCCTCGGCCAGAACCTCCTCCTTACGCCGGGCCCTCCCGGCCACCACCACCGTACTCCTATTTGCCTCCTCAGTCGGCCCCATCAGGAGTCGACCCTGAGGAGTTTTACGCAACACGGGATACGCATACATGATCTAAAAGGAGAGCAGCATAAGCACAATGTGACTGGTAGAAATATCATTTGAAATATTGCACGATCATTACTCTGGATTTTTATGTCAATTTTTACAATCAGTATTTAAAGAACTTACAAATGAGCAGCAGCATTTATTTACCATTTACTGATGCTATAAAGCATCACCAGGTATCAAATATTGTACTATACTGCAAATAAAGTGCATTGTTTTAGGCGGGAATTAAAAAAAAATATTTTATAATAAACTTTTTTGCAATAAATGTATTAAAGACAAAAATAAGACTTGTTGGTGTTGTAGTAACAATATTATATCAAGTGTAATTTCCATTTGTTTTTAAAACCGCGCTATTTTAGGCTAGAATTAAGTAAAATTAATTAAATTGGGATATATTAACAATAATTCTATCAAAAATTAATCAACACTTGTTAATATAATCGTGTTACTTGTTCGTATAATGTTGTTGCTATAATACCAAGTGTAATCTATATTTATTTTCTTGGTGGGAGGTAGACAAAAATCAAAGGAGCCCGCATTTATGATCATTCATAAAGTGATGATCATAACTGTAATCTGAATAGCGCTAAGCGAGGCGGCCGGCGCACACAACCTCCGCGAAGCGCGCATTATTACAGCAGCAGCACAGCGCGATCAAGTGTGATCAAGATGCAAACTTGATCACATTCATGTAAAATATTATTATTACTGTATGAAAAAAGCGTGACGGTCGCTGTACAAGCTAGCGACAGACACAACGGCTAAAACCGAGACGGTAACAGAAAGAGTTCGTATCAGTCTGCCGTCTTTGCAGCATGCTCGGTATTTGTAATAAACAAATAGAGAATATTCATATATATTTTAAACTTACCGCTCGCCAAAGTAGTCCAGACAGTTGTCAACGTAAAGATGACTGCGGAGCGTCTTCCTCCGAGCGCTTATGAGGGATCCGGGTGCTGGAAGGCGATTGGTCAAATGTAAGCCCACCAGCGGGGCAGGTGATTGGCCGAGCGCCGGCAGAGGGCGCGCAGCGATTGGCTGGAGTGGGCTTACTTTGCTCGTAGATCGGGAGATAGCAGGCGCATCGCCGCCATCTTGGATGGGTCTCTCCTACTTTAAGTTGGCATAGGAGCCGAGAGGAGTAAACGTAGAGGGAGCAAGTTTGCCTGTATTTTCTGCAGCTTTCAGCTACAATAATGGGATTTAAAAACAGAAAGTAGATCATCCCGTGCAGATCAGCATTTTGTGCTGAGATCGGTTAACTTAACCCTCGTCAGATGGTCATAGTTCTGCAGAGCTCCACATGTCCATCTGGGAATCGCTCCATTGGAGATGTATTTCAGTAGGAGGGCCTTATCAAAAATCCTCACATATGATTGGATGAACCACTTGTCTGCACTACTTCAACCTGATCAGTCAGGTTAGAGATTGGTTCTAAAGATGAGTTTTACTCATGTCAATTGATTTGTTATCGCTGTATTTCATAAACCAAGGCTGAATCACGGAGCTGCAGAGAGCAGGACATGCAAGAAGCTGTACAACGCATTTATTTTCAGACAGACCAGACAGAATCAGAATCAGTCATATTTTAATAATCTCAGAGGGAAATTACTTTTTCAGGGGCCTTTCCCTCCAGCCCTGTTGCAAGCCAGGTAGTGTACGACACTGAAATGACCTGGAAGCTTTAAAGACCACTTTTTCCTTTTATTAAGACGGTGCGTCTGCATGTATGGCTGCACAGCCCAGAAATATGAAGAAATTATCATTAAAAAGTAAAATATTCATTAATACATTATATAATAAAACATTTTATCAATGGCATAAAACAAAGTATTTCAGTAAGAAAGTGTATATTTCTTCATTTTTTTTATGTGTGACTGCATCCTGTATCATAACCACATCTCTGCTGTTCACAACAAACCAAACCGTGTGACAATCGGGTCAAAGGTCAGGGAATACTGATGCATTTTATTTGGGCAGCTTCCTCAGTACTAGTAAAGGCACTGGGGTAACGCAACAGACCCATCCAACATGGCGGCCGTGCTGAAACCTCAGCTCCAACAGGCAGCGCCAGTCAATGGAGTGTTTAGCTAAATAATGTCAATGGTTCATAATACCATAGACACCTGTTGTGTTAAAAAGTCTAAAAGCAGTTAAAGGAACCACGTCATGATCAGCAGTAGTTTGGCTAAAATGTGAAGGAAGAAGCTGATGCTGCAGAGATGAAGGTTAACCAGGTAATGATGTGGAAAGTGAAGAAGGGGATGGAGAGGCTGTCCATGATGGAGCCAAGAAGAAGAAGCTGAAAGGTGGACAGATACAGCAATTGTTCATGGATATTTATTTATTTATTTAGCTCCAGATCTGATGTCAGCACCTTGTTCCTTTTTACCATATAGAACATCTCATTGATTTTACATCTGTCGTCTACAGTCATTTCAGATTTCCTGAATAAATCATTTATGTTACCAGAGCACCAGGATTTTTGTCTCTCCATAAATCTATGAGATTATTGGTGTTGCTAATTTCACATAAAGTAGGATTCAACCTTTTCTTAGAGCATCTAGAAGGACATCTGTCTATCCAGTCATCTGCTGTCAGGTTATAATCACCACCTACCACAATTAAATCTGAAGAGTAAATTTCCTTATATTCAGAAACAACATCAGTTAGCTTTAACATTAGCAACTTATTCTGATTAGTGTTGGCATATCCAAAAATATTCAATAATTATCTTTATTGTAACATACAGTCTTGGCCAAAAGTACTGAGAATGACACAAATATATTTTCACATGATCTGCTGCCCTCTGGTTTTCATGTGTTTGTCAGATGTCATCACATACAGAAATATAACTGCAATCATATTATGAGTAACAAAAGCTTTTAATGACAGAATGAGTTAATGCAGCAAGTCAATATTTGCAGTGTTGACCCCTCTTCTTCAGGACCTCTGCAAAGTTTATGCAAATTGCCGTTATAAAAACTGAAGCAGTACACTTTGTAAATATTAACATTAGAATCATTCTCAATACTTTTGGCCATTACTGTACGTGCTTTTAAATGTAGACGCTCATTACCTGTCTCATCCCCACCAGGTGTGCTCTGTCACCGCCTCTTCCATATATGGGCAAGAGAACCAGCGCACAGCGCCCTACTTCCTGGACAGCAGCCCCGGCTACAATCTGAAGAGGCCAAGAGTGGAGAAAAAAACAGTTAAAGCAGCTGTGCTGTCCTCACCCTGAGTTTTCCTGATTTATTTATTTTTTCAGCAGGCTAGACAGCCAGATAACGACGCTCCAATAACCAAACTTCTTTCTCTCTTTAGTTTATTGAAGAGTGACCTCTGACCTCTGCCATCGCTTTAGCCATTGTAAACTGTAACATACCAGGCTTTGGATTAGCAACAAACGTAACAAATCAGTCACTCTTGCTGCAAGCTAAAATAAAAACATTTTAATAACTTTAGCATACAGTCATTTACACCTCAGTTACATAAAGCAAAAAGACAATTATTGTTTTCAAAATTAACCAATACTTACGAACAAATCTCTCAAACACAACGTGAAAGATAGTAATCAGCCCACAACTGCTCGGTGCTCACTGAGCTCTATTATACACTGGATTGATGATTGGCCCTAAAAACTGAAGTCACTGGCCGCCATCTTGCTCCTCCCTACTCTCACAGGATCCCACAGGATTTGGTTGCAACAACAAGCAGTTTTCTGGCTGTGTGAAAACATTTCACAGGTAATTCTACAGTCAGTGGATGTACTAACACTATCAGCTACTAGGAAATCATGTGTTGAAATATTTTACACGTTATTCATATTAAATATATATATATATATATATATATATATATATATATATATATATATATATATATATATATATATATATATTTAAATAAATAAAAGGCTAAATATTTCAGTACATGACTTTTTCAGCATAGTTTTAGAACATAACATAAAAGTATATGGCATTTGACATTTTAAAAGTTTTAAGCCCCCCTGAACATGAGAAAATCCTCGTTATTCGATGCTGTAGCGCACATATTCCCTAGTTACTGGAGGAAAATAGGGAGTACCAATATGGCGGCTGGTGGCTTCACAGCGACTCGTTCTAACAGCGGCTATTAGCACTCCAGTGTATAATAGAGATCAGTGATCAAAACCGACTCATACAAAAAAACAACCTTGCATAGAGCAGCAGCTTTTATATTAATATATTTCTCTTTTTATACATTTACCCAAATCAACTGTACAGTATTTATCCTCTTTTTAATCTTAAATCAATGAACGTGAACCATTCAAATTGACAAAGCATCACATAGAGCTATAAAATTAATATTTAAACAGCCCACACACACAAAATGGTGTATATGAATTATTTTAAATCACATTTCAATCATGTTTGTTAATCATTCATTAAATTACTGTCTCTCAGTAACTCAAAAGCACACTGTTGCTTGTTTTAGCTCATAAAACCAGCTCGCTTAACTATATAGCATTAGTTGGCATATAGTAATAGTGCAAATCACATGCAGCAATAGCTCAATTAACACAGATAATTTACACAAAACACAATTTTTTACATCCTCAATTCACTCATATACCTTCATCTGTCTCCAGCTGGTTTTAAACATCGTCTCCAAGCATAACAATATAACAAAGATACTTTCTCCATGAAATCAGTGAGCAATCAGCCAGAATCAGCAGTAGTTAGCATGCTATGCTAAGCGCTAATCATCATTACTCACCGCAGTTTTCACTCGACAAAACACAACAACACGGTGATGTCCCGCAACCAGAAACCCTCCTGGCAGGTGCAGATAATCTCCTAGGATCAATAACTCAAGATATAACACAGTTTTAATGAGTATTTACTTAGTAACTAGTTATATTGACGCCTCCTGTTCTAACTCTCTCTAAACTGCAGTAACGGCATCAGCGCAAAGAGAAAAAAGACAAAAGAAGAAGCGCGTAGAGCTTGTAGTTGTGAATACGCTCCCTGCTGGCAGAAATATGGAACTACAACAGAAACAAACTATTGAATTTTACAAATAATACAAAATGAATATTCTGCCTTTTTTTTAGATCACAAGGGAAGTGAGGAAAGCTTTTCCAGATATTCCAGCCATTAGCTTTTCTACATCAAAAAGAACCTGGAAAAGGAAAGAGTTGCTCTGGGTGAACAAATACTGACGGCATCAGGTAGGACCAGGCAGGGATTTTAGGGCTAAATATTGCCATGTAGAGCTAATATATAGAATATGCAACTAGAGTATATTGCAAAGTGGTAAACCTTGTTTCAGTGTCTAAGCTCCGTTTAGGGAGATGCTACAAAATCTGCTGGCCACGCCCACATTAAGACATTTATGTCATGTGGAATATGAAACGCATGGAAGTGATAAAAGCCGACTATTTGATGACATTTATAGTTACATAGAGACAAAGAAAAAGAAACTTCATGTCCTGTTAAATCCCCAAAGAATGTTTTTTAGCCTGTGGAACAAGCAGTGATCAGGTAATGCTCCACAATAACCACACTAAAATGTTTTCACTTCAATTAGATTTTATTTCTATAGCGCCAGTTCACAACACGTCATCTCGAGGCTCTTTACAAAGTCACATTCAATCAGATCCTAAAAAGTAGCTCTCAGTGTTTCCAGTCCAGAGTGCATGTAGGAGGGAAACATTTGGTACTAAAACGCCTCTCACTGCATGGCAGAAATTGTGGCATTAAGCACATCTGTGGTCAGAAGCTTTGGGCATTACGCCATCCAGTTGAGTCCCAACAGAAACAGTTTATGAAATATGGAACCTGGCAACTTCTCCCCTTCATGATACGCCTTCACTCAAGGCTTTGGATGCAAGCATAGAGACATATGCAGCAGCTTCTGATTATTATTTGATTATTATTCTGCTTCCACACAAACATGAGTGTCAGCCGCATCTTGGCTGAAGGAAGAATGATGAGGGCGGACTGCAACAAGTTTGGAGTTAACACGGTGAAATCTAGCAGGAGTTGAACTAAACTGGAGCTTTAGAAGACAAAAGGGCAGCTAGAGAGAGCAACGGCAACGACATAAAGCAACTGGAATCATTCTAGAGCTCCGTATACGCATGAGGTGTTCACTGTCAACATCTGGTTGAAATCACTAAGGTAGCTGAAAAGATGGCCCAGACAAAAAAGAATTTAAAAGGTGCACCAAGAGGTAAAAAGCTATTTATTCAAGGATTCACAGCACACCTTCATAAATATGAAACCATTTACTATTTACATAAACTGCATTTATTTCACATTTCAAACACACATCACTGTCACATTTAACTCTTCCAAAGAATGTCAAGAATCTTCTTCAAAATGAGCAGAGCTTAAAATGTTGGTCTATATGTAGTAATAAAGATTCTCTGCATGTGTAACAAAGGCAGGTTTTTAGGTCGGCCCTGAAGTGTTAAGCTTTACTGTAAATGTCCCAGCAATAGGTTGGATGATGTGGGCAGAGAAAAACAGCGTAGCTGCATCCCTGTTGCCTTGCTGGCCACATCTAGCTTCAGCAGATCATTTGGTTTTCACAAACTCTGTCACACTTCATTGGGATTGTCTGCAAACTGCATTGCTTCATTATAAATATGATCTGGATGTTGACAGATAACAATGATCCTGTAGTTTAACACATAGCAGCAACAGAAAAGGATGGAAGCTTGTTTTCTATGAAGATGTGGTAGTGTGACCTCTGAACATGGAGCTGATCTTAGTGGATGGAACACATGGAACCATAAAGGTGATGTTACCTATTTTCTGCCATTGTAGACTTTGGTTCATGGAACAACTGCTCCTTGTGTTCTATGGTAAAAGCAGCCAGAGCCTCCAGTTACAAACTGGCTGAGTAAATGTATTGTTTGGTGCTGATTTTCTGCCGTTTAGTAACTGAATCCTCAGCATGTGGAGCATTTCATGGTGTCATAATGGACGTGTGATCATGCTATATTCAGCTAATCCTCAGCAGGATCTGCAGCATGAAAACAGTAGACGGCTTTCAGATTGTCTGCAGGTAACTAAATGCCAGCTTAGTCAGCTACTAAGTCAGATGAAGGCCTGATTGCTCACTCGCATTAGCATTTGTAATAATTTAGTCATTTGTATACCTGTACCTCAGTAACAATGCTTATTCAGAACGTTGTGAATCTGTGAACTGACTTAGTTTTAGAGCATAAAGTAAAAATACAGGTCTAACAGTCATTGAGGGAAAGCAGATCATCAAGGGTTTTAACATGAAAAATAATATTACCTTTAATTGGATGTTATTGGATGTACTGTTTTAGTGGAATATGTGAAATGAAGCGATTAGTGTTCACATGTTTTATGTGCCATTGTTATAGATATATCAGTATTTAGAATACACTGTAAAAAGATAATGATGATAATGATGATGATGATGTGGTGAGGGAAAATCCCCAGGGATTACTTCAGGAGAGTTTCCTATGAACATATTACTGAGATAACTTCATCAAAGAAGCAGCTGTGACTTTTAAAAGTCATTTCTCTGTGTTCCAAAGGTAGTAAAGTGATTGGCTGTAGAAGTCAGTGTTTGGATGAAGAACATTTACCTCCACAGAAATCTAGAAAACAATACATGTGAAATTCTTTGAGTTCATTTCATTAAGCTTCCCAGTAGCTGAGCTGATGTGGCGGCCATCTTACCTGGGGCTGACTCCCAGATTTTAATCATTTATTGATTTGATAAAAACTCATTTTCTGGAACATAGCTTGACCCGTTCTGTAGTTGTTCAATAACCAAATGTGACGATGAAAAGATAGCATGAAGCCAGCAAAAGCCACCTCCTTGTCCCCTAATGTGTATATTGTGTAAGTTGTTGTGCAGATCCAGGGACACGTGTGGCAGATGGTTCCATGAGCCGTGCCTAGGCTGACAAGAAGATGTCCTGAAAGCTCTGAGGGAATCCAGCTGGAACCGTCTATTGTGTTGTTGGAACCAAAGTTCTGTGGCAGCAAACTATGGAAATGTTCTTCATCATTTCAACATTTTATACTTACCTGTTTCCAGTTCAGCTTTTTCTGGACCTTGTTTTATTTTCTGTGTAATTAGTATGTACATAGTGTGGCAATGTAAACCTCAGCAGTTTTGATCAATAGATTTGTAAAGTCACATGTTGATGAGCTTTAAATGTGAAATTCCACATCATATCTTAATGAAATGTGTTGAGTAACATCTGGAGGTGTTCTCCTGTCAAGCTGAATCCAAATTGTCCACTGAACACGTACTAAAGGTTTACTAGCAACATTGACAGCAAGCTAACATGTGAACTGTGGAGCTGGAATGTTCCAGATGCTGGAAAAGTGCAGAAATCAACGTTCCAGAGCCGTTGTTCAGGAACCAGAAGCTGCTCTCACATCAGTTTTAGTCCAGATGTTTGTGTTGCACTAAAAGCTGAAAAGATGAAAGCCATGAGTTGCTTTTAAAAGCAGAAGCTTCATGTTTCTACTGTGCTGTGTGTGATGTGTTGCCAACAATCAATGAGCTTCATGGAAGGAAAGAACGTCTGAGTCGCTGCTTTGATTTTCTTTTGCAGCTTTTCTCTGACTTCTAACTTCAGCTTTAAGCAACAGTTCTGGTTGCTGCTGAAGCTCAGAAATCTGATCCACACTTGGAGCTTTTTACTAAAAGCCATTTTCCATCAATACACACAGAACTGTTAGAGGCTTTTTCTTTGTGCTTAGAAATCAAATGGAGTTGATTCAGATCAAGTCCTGCTGGGTGCGCTCCATTGAGCCCACCTGAACATCACTGGATGGGAGGAGTGAAGATTTCAGAGCTTTCCCTCTAAAGAAGCACAGCTCTTCACAGCTCTGAGAGACATTTTCTTCACAAATCCCAGTCAGTGGCATCTGCAGACCTGATCACATCCAAACATCCCATTTTTCAGGACTCAATCATTTCATCTGTGCAATTGTTCCAGCTGCTGTGGGAAGAATCCAGCTGTGAACATCTGGAGCTTTAATGTGCCGCTTCTCTCCTCCCAAACATCCAGCCTCCACCTGTGGAGAACAGCTGGAAAACAGCTGCAGGTGGAAAGAAGGAGTTTGGACCAAGCTGCCTCCTCTCTGCTCTTTTCTCTGACTCTGACTTTAAATTCACTTTGATGGTTTGAAATGAAATCAGGGTTTCAACCTGGATCTTCAGAACATCCTCAGCTGATGCTGATTTTAACCAGAGACTGTCGACACTCTGCTCAGCAGCACTAAAATAAGGAGAAATAATTCTCTAGGAGCTCTAGTAATAATCTGCATTAGAACAACGGCTCATTTTAGCAGCAGCAGTGTGCTGATATTAAGGACTACAGTTTACTTTGTTACTTTGATGGAGTTTTATCATTATTTGGTGTTAGTTTGTATTTTTAGTGCATTCTTGGTTTTTATCTTGTTTTTCTGTTTCTGTCTTGATGCCATAATTCCTGAGCCTCTGACCTGCTGTGGAAGCAGAAAGGATGGACTTAGTTTTTCACTCACTGCTTCAGGGTTCTGCTTCTGGTTCTGTTCACTAAATAATGACCCAATGGAATCTGTGCTGCTGTTGTATTTCCCTCATTTTAAGAGCTGCTGAGGAACAGATGATCTTTTATTCATGTCCTGATAAATGAAAGCTTAGAACTGACTGTGGTTCTGCTCACTTTTTACCATCACTGACATGTTTGGATCATTTAAAAACGCAGCAAATGGGTTTAATAATCAGACATCATGCAGTTTATCTTTTCACCAGCAGAGGGAGACAAATCTCCAGCAATGAAGAGTCCAGTTGGTTCCCAGTTAAAGCAGGTTGTGGTTCCATCAGAGCTGAACAGAACCTGGATCAGCAGAACAACAATGAAGCCATTTAAACAGCAGCAGAGTGTTTGTGTTCACACTGGGAGTCATGAGAAGGCTTCATGTCTTCAGACGTCAGCAGGTGAACTTTCCTCTGACTCCCACTCAGCCAGACCAGTCTGAGCAGTTCCTGCAGCAGGAAGCAACCAGCAGCTCTGTTCTCTGGGCTCATTTCTCCTCAGGACGCCATCAGGAAACATTTTCAGCACAACTTCTCTCCTTTCTCATCAAGACTTTATCAACCTGCCTCTGATATCACTGCAGACGCTCTGCTGACTGTTTTAGTCTGAAAGAAAAACTACAAACCAGGTGAGCTGTGACGTCATCAGAGGTTCAGAGCCGATGTGCAGATGAATGATTTGTGTTTCCTCTGCAGGTGAAGGTAGAAAGTGTTTCTGAGCTCTAGAACTAGACTGAACAGAACTAGAAACATGAACTTCCAGAGAAATAGTTCCTGTTTTGCTGCTTTGAGCAGAGCCGTGCATGGAGCCAACGTGATGTAGCAGAAAGTAGCAGCGTTCACATGCAGCCCTACCCTGAGAAAGACATCAGTCATGCAAGCTTCCTCACAGTTTGATTCCTCACAGTTACTCAAGTACACCTCGCTTTATATTCATATTACTAGTAATATTAGATTATTACTAGTAATATGAATATAAAGTTGAGTAAAATATGTGAATTTCCTCTAAAATAACTTTATGAACTGTGAATTCTTTGTCGTCTATAATTAATTAATTTATGTTCTTTCTTTCTAGCCTATTTTTTTCTAGGTGACTAAAATAAGATGAATTTAGCTCCAGATCTGATGTCAGCACCTTGTGCCTTTTTACCATATAGAACATCTCATTGATCTTACATCTGTCGACTTTAGTCATTTCAGATTTCCTGAATAAATCATTTATGTTAACAGAGCACCAGGATTTTAGTCTCTCCATAAATCTATGAGATTATTGGAGTTGCTAATTTTACATAAAGTAGGATTCAACCTTTTCTTAGAGCATCTAGAAAGACATCTGTCTATCCAGTCATCTGCTGTCAGGTTATAATCACCACCTACCACAATTAAATCTGAAGAGTAAATTTCCTTATATTCAGAAATAACATCTGTTAGCTTTAACATTAGCAACTTATTCTGATTAGTGTTGGCATATCCATAAATATTTAATAATAATAATCTTTATTGTAACATACATTCCAGTGAAATCTGTTTTCTGCATTTAACCCATCCCTTAGGGAGCAGTGAGCAGCTATCACAGCATCCAGGGAGAAATCTGGGGTTAAGGGTCTTGCTCAGGGACCCAGAGTGGCAGTCTGTGGGAGTTGAACCCAGAACCTCTGGAACACAATGCTCTAACCACTAGGCCACCACTCCCCCATTATAACAAAATATCCTTCAACATTTAACAGAACTATCATCCAGTGACTGAGCTCATCAACTCTGGAGGCAACAACCTTTCCAGGACATCTATTAAACAGACGCTCCACCTCCAGAACCTTTAGAACCTTTAGAACCTTTAGAACCGAGGCTCAACAACATCCTTTCTCCCACTGCTTTGACCACTAGGTGGCGTCTGTGTCACATCAGTGAGTTTCCTGCAGAAAAGTGCAGTTTGCTCCTTGTCCTTTACAAAATAAAAATAATGCTTTCCTTTTCACATTGTCCCTGAGTCCTCTAGCATTCAGAGAAATAAAAGACAGATTTGTTTTAAGCATCAGCAACGCTGTTTGAACAATAACAGCTTAAGAAAATATCAGAACACACCAAAAAACAGCTGTTTGGAAAAAGTAAAGCTAATAACTTTTTTCCTATTTTAGGTAGAAAAGGAATAGGGTGTATATCCCTCTAGTTTCTAAACCAAAACAAATGACAGCTTTATTGTAAAACTATCTTCAGCAGCATGTTTAGAAAACACCTTTAAATCTTTTAGTCCTTGGCATAAATGGGTCGCCCGTTTATGGATCCTAACGGGCCGTGGTAGAAGGCCCGGTCCCCTGCCTTCCTCGCCTGAAGAATCTGGGGCCACAGTTTCTCTCTCCAGCCGCTCCTCCTTCATCAGATCTTCTGGAAAACGGACACCAGTGGACTCCCAAAGCGGAGACGTTTTAGTCATTTTCCTTTTGCCGTCTCTATGCTGCCGTTTGGTAAACTGTAGAATAATCTGGCGGCTTGGCTTCTCCTCCTTCTACCCCAGCCCATGAACCGTATCAACGTATTCATCCATCCTCTCAGCCCATTCTGCAACAATCTTCCCCAGGAGGTGAACCACGTCCTGCTGAATGTTTTCCCCCATCGTCTCCTTCATCCCTCTGATCCTCAGCTTCCATCTTGGTTCAGAACCATCCAGTTCTCTCCAGTTAACTTGGAGCTCATTGACTTCCTTTGGTAGAACTGACACCTCCGACTCCATAACAGCCATCTTCTCCTTACAATCTTTCACTTCAGCAGCATTAAACTCTAGAGCCTTGGCCAGACTACTGATCATGACCGTGTTTTGGCTCAGCTTTGTCTTCATGTCGGCCATCTTTTCATCCTGAGGGTCAAATCTCAGGTGTAAAGCTTGAATGGCTTCCAGTAGATTCTCCATTGTTGTGTTTTGTCTCGTTATTTTGTGAGCATGAGCTCCTTGGAAGGAGTTTGAATCAATTGTGCCGTATGGTGGAGAACACGATTCCCTCCTCCGCCTCTTCCAGTCTCCATGTCTGATGCATAGTCATGGTCCTTGTAGCTGAGCTTTTCTCTTTCTTTGTGTCTTCTTCTGGGCTTTGGCTCTTTTCTTGCTTTCTTTGTACCTAAGTCATGATCAGGTTAGTAAAACTTAGGTTTAGCAGAGGTGAAGAAAGTCAGACGACATTAACTAGAGGCACATTCCACAGCAGCTCTAACAAACCCTTCTGTCCAGGCGGCCATCTTGTCTCTGTCTCTGTTAGCAGACTTTCAGACTTCCAGCAGCTCATTATCTGGGTCAGGTGTTCAGCTGCAGGGAGGAGACGGGAGTGTCTGGACGCTGCTGCAGGAACAACTGAGACAGTTTGGCCAGATGTCAACGGCTCAGTTTATATAGATTCTTTAAATCTGGATCTTTAAATAGTTCATTTTTGATTGATTATATCAAGACATCAATTATTTCTTCTTTCTTTCACAATTTCTTCTCAGCTTTTGTGTTTTTTTTGGCAGAATTGGGACATTTAGTCAAAAACAGTTTTAGTTGGAGACACCTTTGGTTCTGAACTTATTCTGGGAGCACAGACAGCCTCTCTAATCTTTTTGGGTTCTTGCTGACCTGAAGAACAGTTCTGGACCTCATGGAGGAGTCCACTCCGTGTCTCCAGAACCGCTTCTCTTCCACTGACTGGGATAGTTTTAAACATCTCACTGTGGATCTTGGTGAAGGGACAGAAACTGGATCTGTAGACGTCTGGTTCTGTGAGGAGATGGTCTTCCTCCAGGAATCCATCCTCACTTCTCCAAATAATGAAGTTTGGCTCACCAAACGGGTCAGAACCACAATGACCAGAGAAATCTCTGTTTCATCCAGGAGGACATGACGCTCTACAGGGAACTGTGGAAATGGGCCAAAAGGAGCTTCACCTTCCAAAGTCCAGATATGAGGACAAAGCTGAGTGTTTATTCAACACCAACAGGTCCGGTTCTGGATAGTGTGAAGAACATGATGGAGATGCAGCCAAAGAACCAGAACCACTCCTTGAATGGGAGAATCAATCTGGACCTTTCTAACGTCTTCAATGTTCAATGAATCATTTTAATGTTCATTATTCTGATGAGGAGATGTTTGTTTTGCCAAACTTTGTTTTGGACCCTGAACAGAACCGGTCCATTAATAAGTGTATAGAGTTGGAACCTTTCCAAGGAGTCAAAGAAAGGAAAAGTCCTGGTCCAGATGGGACGCGAGGAAATGTGTGGAAAATGGTTCTTTGTAGCTAGCAGACATTTTTAGTTGGACCTTTCAGTCGGCTTTGCAGCAGAACCTGGTCCAGTTCAGAAGAAGAAGAAATCTTTATTTGAAGTTACAATTTAACATTACAGTGAAATCTGTCTTCTGCATTTAACCATCCCTTAGGGAGCAGCGGGCAGCTTTTCCAGAACCCAGGGAACAATCGGGGGTTAAGGGTATTGTTCAGGTTTGCTCCAGGTTCTAGCAGCCTTATCAGAACCAAGAGTTCTGCTCTAACTACTGGGCCACCACTCCCCCTCAGTAATTGTTCCCTGAGCTAAGATCTAAAGCTCAGAGACACTCGCTGTCTTCAGTCCAGAACCTCTCAGCTCTCTGGTTCTGAAGGCATTAGAAAAGCTGCTGAAGGAGGACCTGATGGAACCGGGTCAGGACAGTTTGGACCTCCTGCAGTTTGCTTCCAGGACGGGTCGAGGACTGGATGGTGAGACAGGGACACTTTGAAAGCTGCTCTGAAACATCTGGAGGAAGCAGAGGACCTTGTTGGTTCCCTTTTTATGGACTTCTCTTCTGCTTTTAATCCCATCCAGCTCCACATTTTAGCAGACAGCTTCCAGAACCTCTAGAACTTGGACTCTGTTCTGATCTGGTGGCTGATGGACTTTTTAACTCTGAGACTTTTTAACAGTGGTTTCTCCTCTGTTCTTTGTTTTCTACACTAATGATGGTCAAAGCCATGGCAGAGGCTGCTACATTATTGGACCTGCAGGAGGTTCTGTCCTTGTGTCCGTTCCCAGCAGTGATCCATCAGAACCGGGTCTCCTGGTGGAGGAAGGTGTCAGATGGAGCAGTTCCTCCTTTTTAAACATCAATGTGGTGAAAACTAAAGAGCTGTGAGTGATGTGAGGAAGAAGCCAACTGTCCTCCTCTGTTTTCAGGAAGAATGCGTCTGTTGAAGGAGTGAAGCTGGAGAAACACCTCTGGACCCAGACGGACAGAACCTCTGAAGCCCACATTGATGCTGTGTGCAGAAAGCAGCGTGCACACAAAGCATCAAGCAGAAGCTGCAGCACTCTGACTGGGAGCTGCCTTGTTTTAATGTGGACCTGATCTGAATGAATCTGCTGGAAGGTTTTCTCTGAGCTGCCGGCACGGCTCACTTCCTGTTAAACACCAGAACCAGCTGCAGGCTGAAGATGTGCAGCTAAACTACTGGATCATTCAGGACGCAGCTACACACTGCCACCATGGAGAAGCAGCCGCTTCCAGCAGCTCTTAGCGTTCTGCAGGAGAAGCAGCAGATGAAGCTGGTGTTTAGTGACTGTTGTTTTCTGTCCTGATGTCTTCCTGGCAGCTGCAAACCAAACTGCTCCTTGAAGAGAAGAAAGAAACTTTGAACCTTGCAGCTTCCAGGAACTCCACTGCTGCTCCTGCTGCTGCCCCGCCCTCCTACCTGTCCCACCTCCATCACAGCTGAAGCTCCGCCTCCTTCCAGGTAGCAGCTCACCTGTGTCTCAGTGGTTCACATCTTGTTCTTCAGCACTTTGGAGCGTCTGAACAAACTGTAAGTTTGCTTTGTTTCCTACCAGAACTTTGTCTTGAGGAACTTTCCTCTTTGTTTCTGCTCTCTGATGTCTGGAGAACATGTTCACTTCTGATTTCCCCACAAAGTTTCATCTCTGCTGTCTGAAGACTAATCTACAGGATTATTAGATTATTGATGAACTGGAACCAAACTACATGATGAACAGCTGATGTTCAGATGTGATGTTTAGATGAGCAGAACTCTGTCGACCCAATCAGAGCTTCACAGCTCCAGATGATCCGTCTAAAATCTAAATATCTGGGAGCTTAAAGACAGGAACGTCCTTCATGTTGAGTTAAAACCACCTTTTAACGTCCAACCAGAAACTCTGGACTCTGAGAAAAACATGTGATCTAAAGGTTCTGCTGCTGTTCTGCTAAAGTTACAAAGGTCCACTTGAAACCTGAACCGTCTCTTTAGAGGTTCTGCAGCTCGTTAAACTTTGTGGATCGTCTTAAAATGTGTTTCTGTCCCTTTAAGAACGATGGTTGGTTTGATAAATTCAGAGTGACTGAAGCAGAACTTCTGAGGTTCTGGTTCTGATATTTCTCCAGCCTGTTGTTTATGGCAGCTGTAAAATATCTGCTGTTCAGAGAGCAGATTGAAGAACAGCTGAAGACCTGAAGGTGGGTCCAATCAGACCAGGAAATGTTAACAGCTTTAAAGTTTTCATCATCAATATTTTAGATTTGAATTCATTAAAAGTTAGATAATCCAAAAGTTTAACATTGATCTAATAAATTTATCAATAAAACAATAATATTTGCAGTAATCAGACTTAAAGGTTGATTTGCTGCTAAAAGTGATCAGTCTGTTGTTCCACAGTGTTTGACCCATGAGGGACAATTATTAGTTAGTATTTTATTTCCTAAATGAAGAGTCTGAGGAGTTTAAGAACTTGTTGGGAACATTGTTTTCCTTAAATTCATGTTTCAAACTAAAGTTTCATTAAACAAAGATCTTTGTTCATGAAACCTCAGAGAATCTGGAGCTCAAACTGGTTCTGATCCAGTTAATATTAATGGTTCTGGTCCAGTTTCAGGTCCAAGGCTCTGATGTCCACCTTCTTAAACTCTGTCACCAGCTGGGATCTTCTGATGGTTTGATTTCTGCATAAAAACTAAAAGAAGTGAGTTTGCTTTTTAATGCTGTTAGTGACACAGGAAGGGATCAGCATGGAGAAATGGACCTGGAGAGGCCTGCTGCTTCACACTGAACTACCCGACCAGATCTAGTGGATCGGTTCTGAAGCAGAGGCTGAGGCATGGTCTCATATCTGCTCTACAGCTCAACATGTTCTGGTCCTCCTTCTAGCAGAACTCTGAGAACCTGTTGATCCAAAGTTCTGAACTTCAGCTCCAGCTGATGAAGCAGAGGAGTCTGAGCTGGTGTCAACAGGAAGTAGTTCCCTTTTCTTGGTGCTGAGAGATCTTCCTGATGCTTTGGACTCAACGGTACCAGTCATGTGGACCATGGAGCTGCTGTTTATTAACACAGAAGCATCATCAGCTTTGGGACTGAGTTTAATCTGCTGTTAGAAAAACTGTGATATTACTGAGTTCTGATCATTTTAATGATCTCAAAAGTTAACTCTCAAAAACTTACAATACATATTTCAGCCACTCAAAGCAGAAATAATGGACAACAGGTCAGTTGCCACATTCAAAATAACTTGATTCTGAGAAGCGTTTACATGAATCTCAATCTGATTGTCAATCGGCATAAATCAACCGTCTCATTTGGATTACAATTTCCTTCCAATTGATCTCAATTTGATCACAATATTTCAGCCGGCATGTTAACAGGACACATTTCTATTCTGATCGGCCGTTTATTCCGATTACTCTTGTTTGTGCAAATGTAGCTATTGTAGCTTTTCTTTTTAGGGCATTCAGTGTGGGAATAGACAGCTGAGCGTCCCAGAGGTGACAGGACAGACGTGTCAGAAAGTTATTACTGAAAGAACCAGTTCAACGCCCAATCAATCTACATAAATGCATTTCTGACCAATAAAACTTGTTGAACCATTTATCTGATGTGAATGTTTTCCTATATTTGTCTCCCACAATGTTCAACACATTCCTACACCCCTGACTGACAAGTTTTTAAGTTCTATACTTTATATAACCATTGTGGTGTCATCCATAGTTAAGTCCACATTTACTGAAAACTTTAACAATGTCAATAACACTTTCCATGACCTGCCTTCTCTTTCTGACCTGGTCTCACTGAACTGATGTTTGCTTATCACTGTATGGATTTCTGATTTGTTGCCTCTGAGAAAAAGGTTTCTGTGCTTTCTCTACTGTCATTACTTTTTTCATGCTGCTGAATATGCTGGTGGAGATGTTTCCATGTATACATGCCTCCTTTGACAAATGCAGAGTCAGAAGCTAAACGTTTTGGAAATGCAAGACATACAGAACAGAACAGAGACTGATTAGTTTGGTTGTATGTCAGCCATTTTCTGTTTGTGCCAGAGTGAAATACATTTGGAATTATTCTTTTACTTGTCTGATTTGGGTGGGTACTGAACAATATTCAAATCCTTGGAGTGAGGTTGTGAAAAATAATCAAAAGGCTTAGAGTTCCATGATTCAGTGTCCATATTGCTCCCTCTCTCTCTCTGTCAGTACTTCTGGCTGCTTTGTGAAATGAAATTAACATTTTAAACGGTTGTTTCTACACTGGTAAGGTTAATTGTTGACCAAATTTTCATACGTGTAGAACCTTTTGTGTTCGTAAGCTGTAACTGAAGGTTTCTGCTGTCCACCTCCTCCTCCATAACATCAGGAGCTCTTGAAGCGCTACTGCTGCTTACTGGACTGACACTGATTTCTTCATCATATATATATATATATATATATATATATATATATAGAGAGAGAGAGAGAGAGAGAGAGAGAGAGAGAGAGAGAGAGAGAGAGAGAGTGTGTGTGTGTGTGTGTGTGTGTGTGTGTTCTGGTACGAAACAGTCCTGCCATTTTGCAGTCCACAGCAGCAGAGCAGCATATCTCGAGAATCAAACAGCAGGTGTAGCGGTCAAACACCAACCAAACTGGTTGAAAAATGGAACTTATGATCTCAGATAAGCAGAGATCCCAAAAACACAGCCACGCAAACAGCTGACATGCAACAGGAATAACAATGACGCACACCGTCACATGCCCAACTATAAAGATGTAACACCATCTCACCAGAATTGCAAAATAGTACAAAATAACTTTGTTTACTATTATTTTGTTTACAGTTCAGTTTTGACTTTATTTTCTGCACTCCATCGATTTTTGTGCTGAATCCAGATGCAGTGTACATTTGCACATGCGCACAGCTTGGTGGAAATAGTGCCTGTATGTAAAGATTCACATATCAATGTACAAAGTACTTGGATATATATTCCAAACTGTTAATGTCGTGTGGCCTGACATGATTAAAACCAAATGTGTTGTTAAAAGAGATGATGCTGTGTTCATGACACCATTCAATTCAATTCAATTCAATTTTATTTATATAGCGCCAAATCATGAAACATGTCATCTCAAGGCACTTTACAAAGTCAAGTTCAATCATATTATACAGATTGGTCAAAAATGTCCTATATAAGGAAACCAGTTGATTGCATCAAAGTCCCGACAAGCAGCATTCACTCCTGGGGAACCGTAGAGCCACAGGAAGAGTCATCTGCATTGTACATGGCTTTGCTGCAATCCCTCATACTGAGCAAGCATGAAGCGACAGTGGGAAGAAAAACCACCCATTAACGGGAAGGAAAAACCTCCGGCAGAACCGGGCTCAGTATGAACGGTCATCTGCCTCGACCGACTGGAGTTACAGAAGACAGAACAGAGACACAACAAGAGAGACAAAAAAGCACAGAAGCACACATTGATCTAGTAATCTGTTCTTCTGATGGTAATAGTGGGTGAGCCGTCTTCTCTGGATGATGTCACAGTTAACAGAACGCCAGACCAGGTGTACCTACTATGAAGAGAAAAGAGAGAGAACAGAAAGTTAAAGCAGAAATGACAACACATAATGCATAATTGAAGAACAGTAGAACTCAATAGAGTGAGAAAATTAGATCCTGATATACTCCAGTAGCCTAAGCCTATAGCAGTAAAACTATAAAGGTAGCTGAGAGTAACATGAGCCACTAGTTATAATTTTTGTCAAAAAGAAAAGTTTTAAGCCTAGTCTTAAAAGTAGACAGGGTGTCTGCCTCACGGACCAAAACTGGGAGTTGGTTCCACAGGAGAGGAGCCTGATAGCTAAAGGATCTGCCTCCCATTCTACTTTTAGAGACTCTAGGAACCACCAGCAGACCTGCAGTCTGAGAGCGAAGTGCTCTGTTAGGAACATACGGGGTAATCAGAGCTATTGCCATTGCCAAACATTTATGAAAGGGTCTAGAACTTGTTCAGTAAAGTGAATGTTGCACACTCGAACAAAGTGATGTCGAGACATGCAGTGGTTGTAAAGTTTCTTTACTTTGTTTTCTTTCCGAAAATGCCAACAACCTCTACACATAAGACGTGCGTCACACCATGGCTGTCCGTTAATAATAAAGTTCACGTCCTCCAACACATAAACTTAGGACCCAGGGCTGCCCTAAGCGCCTGTTCAAAACTGATCTCTTTTGAACTCATTTCACTCTCAGCCAGAATTGTTACCTATATGTAATGAATATTCAGCTTAACATAACCACAGTGCTTTTTAATAACAAAACAAAATATTTCTCCGACAGGTAAAAAGGAATGGAATTGAATTTAATGAAAGGCGGGGGGGGGGTTCCTTGATCTAAAGTCCCCAGCAACTGGTCCCCCACACTCTCCCCCTCAAACTGAATGTCGTCCCGACATAATGACATCTCCCGAGGAACTGAGTCTTCAGCTGGTATGGGGGCAGGTTTGGAAGACAGTCTCTTGGTACACCTCTCTGTCTGACACAGTTCTTCACATGGCGTCTATCCCCCTCTTCCTGCCATGTTGAAACAATTGACATTACTGGCCAGGTAATATCTGTATGGTCACTCTGCCATTTCTGCAGGTTGTGTATCTCAGACTGTAAAGTTTGTCTTTAAGTTCCTACCCCATAACCTTTTATTTGGACCCACTTGTCCTACTCTATGCCCAACATATATACATACATATATATCAGTCTAAATCAACCTAATAGCGGGCCAAACTCCAGATGTGCACTTATCAGCTATCAATATACTTTCAGCTTACAGTTCTAATCCCCTCTGTTCTGTACAGGTACCTAACTCGTGTACCACAACCCGAACATATAATGGAACAATGTAACCTAACCCCAATATGAACTGAACATTACTTGTGCCTAACCATAAGTGTTGGTTGGCCTAGCTTGCTGTATGTGAGTGTTTTGGGTGGATTGCGTTGTCTGAAAGGATACTGTCTCGGAGCAGGTTCCGGCCCTCTCTCGTCTGCTTCATCAGATGACACCGCCTCGCCAGAATCTCGTTCGTCTGCTTCATCAAATGGCGCTGTTTCCGCAGGATCCTGTCCATCTGCTTTATCAGATGCCGAGTGCTCCTCTGCCGCCCATTCGTCTTCCTCTCCGTCCACCTCTCCTTCCCGCTCCGGCTCTGGTTCTGCAGCCACTTGAGTATCCTCAGCATCCTTCCTCAGCTGACCTTCAACTTGTTCAGGTTGCACTCTTGGATGGGTGATGAACCTCCAGTTGTCTTCGTCATCGGAGCTGCTGTCATCCTTCTTGTCAACACAATCTCCTTGTTTCCTTTCGTTTCTACTCCGTTGCTGCCTTTCCTTGCCCATCATGTGTTTCACATCTTTCTCTGTTTCAGCAGTCAGAAAATCACACGGCAATAATAAGTTTCTGTGCAAAATTCTCGTCTTCCCCGTGCCTTTTTCTGGATGTACCGCATAAACAGGACTGTCCTTGTGTTTTCTTTCAGTGACTATATAGACCTTGTCCTCCCAGTATGACCTGAGTTTTCCAGGTCCTCCTTTCTCCTTGAAATTTCGCACCAAGACCCTAGATCCTGGCTGCAGTTCCACTCCATGAATTCTCCGGTCGTACACCATCTTCGCCCTGTTCCGCTCCTTCTGTGCTGTCTCGGATGCCAACTTGTAAGCTTCTTGCATCCTTTGTCTCCACTTGCTGGCATAATCACTGTGGGAGGTGCTCTGCTCAGTTGTAGGTAACCCAAACATCATGTCCACTGGCAGCCGAGGACTCCTGCCATAAAGGAGGTAGTAAGGTGCATATCCGGTTGCTTCACTGCGCGTACAATTATACGCATGCACCACTTTGGGCAGGGAGCTCTTCCAATCTGACTTTTCTTTTTCTGTCAGGTTTCTGAGCATTGAAAGAAGAGTTCGATTAAATCTTTCTGCTTGACCATTTCCAGCTGCATGGTAGGGAGTTGTACGGGAGCCTTGGATGCCACAATACTTTTCCAGCTGAGCAAACAGCTTGTTTTCGAATTCTTTACCCTGATCGTGGTGAAGTTTAGCTGGAAATCCAAACTTTAGGGCAAAGTCTCCGAAGATCTTTTCTGCAGCAGTTTTCGCCGATTTGTTTGTGCATGCATAGGCTTGAGCAAAGCGTGTAAAGTGGTCTATGACAACCAGAATGTATTCATATCCTCCTTTACAACGCTCCAAATGAAGGAAGTCAATGGAGACCATCTCGAACGGGTGAGTGGTAACAATATTGACCAGCGGTGCTCTTGTTATCCTATTTGGATGTTTCCGCTTTAGGCAACTACAAACTTTTGTTACATAGTGTTCCACATCCCTCTTCATATATGGCCAGTAAAATCGGTCACGGATTAAGTTCAATGTTCTTTCCACGCCAAGGTGTCCCATTTCCTCATGCAGTTCTTTATATATTAGCTGGTGGAAAACCTTAGGCAGTACAAGCTGAACTCGAGTGGAGGACTTCCTAAAAAGGATGCCATCTTCATCGACACAAAGTTTGTTTCTTTCTCTAGCAAATACAGAGATTTCATCACGCCAATTTCTTTTGGCATGCTGGGGCCACTGTTTTCTCATCACAAACTCACGCACCTTTCCAATCAATGGATCTTCTTCCTGTGCTTTTCTGAGTTCCTCTGCTGATATTTTGGCCACTGATGGTGTTACGTGTTCTTGTCCTTCATCATCGCAGGCCGCCATTATGACTGCAGGACACAACCACGGCCCCTGATCATGAGATGTTAGTTGAACTGATTGTGTGACAGACGAAATTACCTCTGGCTCCATCTCCTGGACACATGTCCGCATGTACTCCTCCATGTCCAGGGGCATCCTAGACAGCCCGTCTGCGTCCCCATTAACTTTCCCCGGTCGATACTTAATGGAGAAGTTAAAGTCTGCTAATTCGGCTATCCAGCGGTGTGTGGTGGCGTTTAGCTTGGCTGACGTTAAAACGTAGGTTAGGGGGTTATTGTCTGTATAGACAACAAAAGAGGGTGCATAATAAAGGTACTCTCTGAATCGTTCACAGATTGCCCACTTCATTGCTAAGAACTCTAACTTCCCAGAATGGAGGTGGTAATTCTTTTCTGGGGCAGTTAGTGTTCTTGACCCATAACCTATTACCACAAGTTTGCCTTCCTGTCTCTGGTACAATACTGCACCGAGGCCTTCTTGGGAAGCATCGCAGTGCAATATGAATGGTTTCTCAAAGTCAGGGTAACCTAATAGAGGAGGAGACAGCAAATACTGTAACAGCTGGCAGAGAACATCCCTATGCTGTTTCGTCCATTCGATTGGATGGCTTGAGGGCAGCTGGTCTGAGCTTTTGTGTTTCCCCTTGTTTGTTTTTGACCCTCCCCCTTTCACTACCTTTACAGGTTTCTTTTCTATGGACAACAGGCTGTACAGGGGCTTAGCCGTGCGTGAGAAGTTGGGAATATATGGACGATAATATGATAGAAAGCCCAACATTTTCCTCAAGTCACCCACTGTTTTTGGTATGCGGTCTTTGAGTGCTTGTACAGGTGCGATCTCAGCAGGATCCATACAGTAGCCATCCTTGGATACAATCTTCCCCAGAAACTTCACCTTGTCTTTGAAGATTTCACATTTTCTTGGAGTTAACTTCACTCCATGAGTCTGATAACGACGCAGCACCTCTCTCATGTCGTGTAGGTGGTTCTCAAATGACTGGCTGTGGACTAGATTGTCATCCAAATATGGCTGAGATATTTCATCCCTAAGACCTGCGAGGCACTCCTCCATACTTCGCTGGAACTCTGCTGGAGCAGAGGACAGGCCAAAGGGAATCCTGATCCACTCATATAAACCCCAAGGTGTTATGAATGCGGTCAGTGGTCTGCTACTCTCCTCCAGGAAACCCTGATGGTATGCCTTGCCTTGGTCCAAGACAGAGAACCATGCACTACCACTCAGGTTATTAAGCATATCCTGCACACGAGGGATGGGATGACGATCCGGAATGGATTTCCGGTTCAGCTCACGATAATCCACACACAATCGGAGGCTCCCATCTTTCTTCCGCACACAAACTACGGGTGATGAATATGGAGATCGGGACTTTTGAATCCAACCTCTGTTCAGCAGGTCTTCCAGATATTCCTTTACCTCCTTAAGAAGTGGTTTGGGGACAGATGTATAAGTTCGCCTTACTGGGGTTGTGTCACTCAGCCTGATTTTTAGCTGCAGGGATGGGATGCACCCCACATCATGCTCATCCTTAGAGAATGCATGACATTCCTCACGGAGCATCCTACTTACATCATCTTGCTGCTCAGGAGTCAGGTGGTCAATGGGCACTGGGGGGTCCCACAGATCCTGGTTGGATGCATCAGACTCTCCGTATTCTCTATGTGGTACGTCAGAAGCTGGACAGTTGTGGTCGCTGGCAGGTGAGATTATCTCAGTTTTCTTTTCTCTTTCACTGACAGGTCTGGCTTCAACAGGATAAACGGCTTTGATCTGCTGCAAGTATCCCAGTACAGTGCGGGGTATCAAGGTAATGTCTGAATGGCTGTCATTTGTGACTGGGATCGACACTGCTGACCGGTTTCCCTTTTTTAGGCAGACAACTGTTTTTAACATGTTCAAGCCCTCCGGCCATTTTGGGACCACCTCAGGCTCAAACAGTACTTCCTGTCTTTTTGCGAGAGGACCAATCCTCACACTACACTTCACCTCTTTAGTCTGACCGGCAGGGATCACTGTTTTTAGACGTCCTATTTTCACCATAGCTTCTTCATTCTTTTGGTGAGCTGTTTTTACTAAGTGAATTAACACATCTGCCTTTTTGCAGTCAAATGAGAAAGCCTCTTTTACTGCTATGGATGTGACATCAGGATGGTGCTCCATGCCATTCTTTACTAAATGTTCAATGACATTGTAGCCAATTATTGGTGGCTCAGCCACTCCAGGCTCATTAGAGACGAGCACTGGCACAAGCAGTTCTGGATTCAGGCCTCCCTTTGATCCTAGTTTGAATTTTACTTCAACCCAACCTGCAAAGGGGATGGGAGTCTGGTTTGCTGCTCTCCCAACCAAAGTCTCTCCCTCCTCTAAGAGCTCACCTGTGTCGCGTAACTTGATGTGGGGAAGTTGGGATCTCCTCAGGCTTTCATTTATGATGGTGACCTGTGAGCCGGTGTCCCACAATGCCTTGGTTGGCACATCCTCGAAGAAGCAGTCCACCATGCACTTATTTCCTATTAGAGCCCTCAGCTTGGTGTGATGATGTATGGAGAGATGACTAGCATAAGTGGAACCTATAATTTTTTTCTCTTTCTCGTCCCTTTCCACTTGCGCCTCCAGCTGTCTAATCCGTTCGCAGAGTCGGTCATACACCTTTTCCTCAGCTTCTCCTTGGAGTCCAGTGTGTTGTTGTGAACATGTGGAGGTTTGCATATTCACATTCATGCCGTCAGGTGCCACAGTCAACCTTTTTGGTCCCCTGCAGCCCCTCGAAAAGTGTCCCAACTGTCCACACTTAAAACAATGCTCACATTGATCACTTATGTTGTGCTCTTCACATCCTTTACATCCCCTTTTAACATTCCTTCTTGCTTGGTGGGTAGACTGGGAGCTGGTCATGCTTTTTTTCATTTCAGCGATCTCCTCTCTGAGCAGCCTTACTGTTTCACACAGCTCTGACTCCCTGGAACTGATGGGTGCAGGTGTCTTCCGAGTTTTTGGCTTCACCACTTCAGCTGCCTGTTCCTGGATTGCCAAACTGGTGTTAGGTGCAGCCTGGTTTTGCTGCCTGATCTGCATTTCTGTTTGTAGCTCGTTAATTTTTGGAATTTTAGCGTTGTAGCTTTTCCTCTGTTTGGACTGTCGTTCTGAATCCACACTTGCAGCCTCATTCATCTTTTCAATAAGAGTCTCATCTGTCACAGTTTGATCATCAAGGCAAGGCTTTAGCTGAAACTTTATGTTGTCACTCACCAGTCCAGTACTGACTGACCTCAGGAATTTCCTCTGAATGAACTCGGTGCTGTACTGCTCATCAGCATCAACTTCTCTTGAAGCAAGCAGCAGCCTCTCCTTCAGTTCAATTGCTCTAAAGAGGAAATTTTGGGGGGATTCGCGACTGTCCTGTGTGATATTTATCAGTCTTTGATAAATATCAGTGGAGCTATCCTCTTTGAAATGTCCCTTTAAAATTGCTTTGAGCTGGGACAGGGTCAGATCTCGTTTAATTTCCAGCATGTCACGAATGCTTAACCCAGGGCTGATTGATTTTATTACAGCTTCTATTACTTCAGCCTCACAATGTCCTTTACTCAGGCCTCTCTCAATCTGATGCATTAAATTTGTGTATGAGAGTCTGTCTTTCTGACCCTTCTCCCCTATCTGACCACATATTTTAAATTCCCTCCGTATGGTCACTTCTGGGAGCCTATTTGCTGTGGTTGGCATCACATTTTCAGCCACTGTTATCTGAGGCTTGCCATTTATGTGTTCATTTAGCCTCCGTACCTCCTCTTGCAAAGCTTGGTTGTTAAGGTGGAGCTGTGAGTATTTTTCTGCTAAATCTATTTGTTCAGTTACAGCCTGGGTACTCTGTGACGTGTTACACGTTTCTTCCTCTTCACCAGTAACTTCAGAATGTTGTGATATCAGTTCAATTGATTTTAACATTCTCTGAAGATAGCACCTCGCCACCTCCTCTTCTTCATCGTTAATCACAGCATCAATGGACTCTGTTATTAATCGTATTAACGCTCGCCTTGTTACAGAATGTCCGCTTTGGATTTTAGTTTCTGTACACACCTCTTTGAGCTGATCCAACTGTAAGAGCCATAGCCGCTGAGAGACGGTCTCCGCCAACTCCTCCGTGTCGGTCGCGCGCCGTGCATGCGTGCTCCCGCCGCTGCTCGCTCCGGTCAGCATCACTCAAAGAAAGTCCCGCGACGAAGCGTTGATAAATCTCGGTGGAACCTCCAATATTTTGTTGCACACTCGAACAAAGTGATGTCGAGACATGCAGTGGTTGTAAAGTTTCTTTACTTTGTTTTCTTTCCGAAAATGCCAACAACCTCTACACATAAGACGTGCGTCACACCATGGCTGTCCGTTAATAATAAAGTTCACGTCCTCCAACACATAAACTTAGGACCCAGGGCTGCCCTAAGCGCCTGTTCAAAACTGATCTCTTTTGAACTCATTTCACTCTCAGCCAGAATTGTTACCTATATGTAATGAATATTCAGCTTAACATAACCACAGTGCTTTTTAATAACAAAACAAAATATTTCTCCGACAGGTAAAAAGGAATGGAATTGAATTTAATGAAAGGCGGGGGGGGGGTTCCTTGATCTAAAGTCCCCAGCAACTGGTCCCCCACATGAAGTTAATATTTTCCTCTGTTTGTTTTTAGATAAATGCAGATAATTAAATTGAGCACATGCACTATTTACTATAAACATTTAAAATTCAGCACTATGTTATCTTGAACATGTAAGTTTATAACAGTGGTGATACCTCAAAGCAAAGTGTGTAATGGAAAATGTAAATGTAAATACAAGCATTAGTAAATTACTCAACCTGATTCTGTACTGAATCAAGATATTCTAGTTTCACCACTTTGTGACAGAACTGAGTAAAAAGTATACCAAAAGCTTCAGTATTAAAGTATAAGCTTAAGTCTTAGTGTTAATGTACTTAGTCTTAGATTTCTGATTAAACTTAAAATGAGTACACTTAACTATAAACCTTGTTAAGCATATTAAATCCAAGTCTCATTTTAAGTAGGATATAAGTATATATTTTTGTACACTTAAATAAACTATTTTCTGCTAGTTCTCAGCTGGCAGTAGAAGAAGAAGCTGTTGATCAGGAATGAGCCTCATTTTATTTCCTTGGTTCCTCCTTAGTAAAAACCAGAAAGGAACAGAAACTGTAATGTCATCAAAATAACAGAAGTTCCTGTTTTTGATTTCATTTTGATCTCATCGTGTCCAGATGGAACCCAGTCTGGTTCTACGGTGGTTCTGTTTGGTCTCAGTCTGTTGTTCAGATCTTGTTCTTCAGCACTTTGGACCGTCTGAACAAACTGTAAGTTTGCTTTGTTTCCTACCAGAACTTTGTCTTGAGGAATTTTCCTCTTTGTTTCTGCTCTCTGATGTCTGGAGAACATGTTCACTTCTGATTTCAGCACAAAGTTTCATCTCTGCTGTCTGAAGACTAATCTACAGGATTATTAGATTATTGATGAACTGGAACCAAACAACATGATGAACAGCTGATGTTTCTTTGTTTTCTTGACTCAACAAACTGCTTCGTGTTTTTATTTCCTGGTTATAAACTTTGGTCTTCCTTTAAAGTCAGACACAACAGCTTCCTGCTGCTTCCTGTGAGTCCTTTCAAAATAAAATGACATCAATGTTAAAATGTGTTTGATCCAGTCAGATTATTAAATAGTTCATCTTTGATGCAGCAGATAATCCACTTGTAGAGTTTGATGATTGTGAAATAAAATAGTTGCTGATGTTCAGTCAGAGTGAATCAGTGTCAGTGGATGAAATGTTGCTCCATGGCTCCATCTAGTGGACTGATAGTAGAAGTACAGCAGCTGATGGCAGCTTCCTCTGCCTCTCACTGCTGTCTGAATGCATTCAACTGACACTGATATGAAGCAGAGAAGAAGAGCCAATCAGAGGAGGAGCAGCTGATCTTTTTCCAGCACTAATGATGTAAAGGATGATCAGAGTTGATGTGCAGATGAATGATTTGTGTTTCCTCTGCAGGTGAAGGTAGAAAGTGTGTGTGAGCTGATGTGGATGTGAATTCAGCAGCATGGATCAGTGTGAGGACAGAGAGGAGGGAGTCCCTCCCTCTAAAACCACTCTGTGTGGGGAAGCTGAGAGCCAGAGCCACGCTCACAGGTGAGATCAGCATCTCTAAGTGTCCAGAGCCCTTTTCACACAGCGTTCTCACTATATCAGGCCAGAAGAGACCAAGTGGTCCTGAAGCTGCTGCTGTTCCTCTTTGCTGCTTCATCCAGACTGAACAGAGCAGCTCAGCATGGTACCAGTGGGTTCTGACAAACAGCAAGTCACTGTTGCACAACCAGCTGAGTGACACCAGCCTGTTGCTTAGAGCTCTGGGTTCCAGCAGGACACATCTGGAAAAACTCACCAACTTCCAGAACATTTCCTGGATCTTGATGACCAACATGTGTTCAACATTATTCATCCTAGAAAGAAGGACGGCTGATCAGACATTTATGGAAGAATCTTTATTTTCTGTCTAAATACGACCCAGATCGACAGAACAGTTTTTCATTCAAATTAAAAGGAATTTCTATTATATGAATAAATGAAGCGAACAACTCATCACATCATGATTTTAATCAGTGATTCTGGTTAAAATGGAGAAAACTGTCAGTTCTGACTAGTGGGCATCCAGCTGCTTCACTTCATTATTGATCAGGCGTCTAGAACAACCTCTATTCTGGACTCAGCAGTGGATCAGCTTTGGTTCCACCTCAGTACGTTACAAACACAACACCAAGACTTAATGAAGACTCAGAACCTCCTTGATGGTCCGAGTGAAAAGGACTCAGGATTCTTCTCCATGTCAGAGCTCAACACTAATATCACCAAACTGTCCTCTCAGTCATTTCTAACCAACATGTTTGTCTCAGAAACAGCTCTTTCTGCTCTAGAAACAAGGCTGGACTTTATTCAGGAGGATCAATGATCAGGAACATGATGGAGGATTGGATCGGTTCTGATGGGAACCATTTAGAACATCAAGTTTATAATCTGTCTGGTTCTGTTATGTCTCAGAGCTCTCTATTTTAGAATCAGTGATATTTAAAGAGTATTTAAACAAAACTTTCCAAATGTATTAAAATATGTTTTCTTTTTCTTCTGACAGGATTCCTAAGAGACTGTCACATAAACATCAACCAGAACCCAGCTGTGTGTCTTTTAAGAGCGACAGGTCAAAGGATCCTCCTCTTCTCTTCAAATCTCCAGGACCTCCGTCCTCAGAGAGGTGAGCTGTATCTAACTGCTGTTACTACGGAAACTGAGTCAGTCTGAAATTTTTTTATTCCAACACGTGTTTAACGTGAGCTCAGCTCTTTTCCCCACATTTCTATGTTCATATGTGAAGCGGTGTGTGTTGGATGTTCTCCAGAACCACAGCAGTGAAAGTGGAAAGAATGGATGTTGTTGGAGGCGTCCTGGATGCTGCTACATCATGTTTAACAGCTCTGATCTGTTTGCTTTTGGGCCTCATTGATTAGTCGCCATCATTAAACACTTTTCTCTGCTTAAAGTCAAAGATTTAGTTTGGACTGGAGCTCACTCTGATTGGTTCTGTTCCATGTTAATGAGCTAACTGGACTCTTTCCCTGTCCCTCTCCCTGTCCCTCTCCCATATTCATAGTGATTGAATCAAATCCAACATGGAACCAACTGGACTTTCTTTCTTTGTTCCTGAACCGTTTTGTCATTGTATCTGAAAGTCTTCCTCAGTTTTAGTGATGAAGAGTTTCAGTTCTTCTCAGCTGGAGCTGGAACAATCACTGGGATCAGAACCAGAGACTTGGTGTTGTTCCCTCACAGGAGTTTAGAGCTGCAGCTGTTCTTCAGCTCTTAAATATCTCAATGGATTTATTACATTTCAGTTGAGCTTCAGACAAGTTAGCAGAACTGCAGCAACTCATTAAAATGGGTCAGAAATGCTCTGGTCTAAATGCTTCTCTAGATTTTTCTTCAACAGCTTTATTGTTACTTTGGGAAACTAATAAAATCCTGATTTCACTGCAAGGAATCATGTTGTGATATTTTAGCCAATCACCACCCCTCGTATGGACCGGTCTCCTCAGTCGGGGTCTGAGGTTCTGGAAATGACCCGTTAGATTTCTTTAAGAGCCAAGAACAGAAACCCAGTTCCTCCCAGTGAGCTCTCAGATGTTCCAGTTCTATTTGCAGACAGAGGTTTGATCCGTTATCTCCAGAAATCAGCTGCCCTGTTCTGATGAAAACACCTTCATGTCTTCATGTCTGGAGTGTTGATGCTGATCAGGAGGTTCTGCTGCTTCCTGGCTCCATGTCAGACTAACAGTGGATCACATTTCCACGACCCGCTGGGAAATAGCTGGTAGAGCCAGTCTGACCCATCAAGACTTGGTTCCTGTGTGCGTTGTGAGAGCAGTTCAGCAGGGAAGGAAAGCTTCATCATGTGGTTGGTGGAACCAAGCTGAGCTGAAGTGGACCATCAGAGGTTCTGCAAGTTCTTAGTGGATCAGCAGGAACATTAAACATCTCCAACTACCTGGATCCTCTGGTTCTCTGCTCACATCCAGATGTCCTTCATGGACCTTTACCTTCTGATTGTCTCTGTGTGGACAGATATAATGTGAGCTCACTGGCTTCCAGGGACCTACAGGATCCATTTTAAAATACTCACCATCACATCCAGGACAGAACCTTACATGGACACACAGCCACATATCTCAGACCTCCTCCAGGTCCACACCACCTCAGATCTAGTCATCAGAACCTGCTGGATGTCCCACACACTGTCCTGAAGACCCGTGTGGACAGAACCTTCACCTCCACTGTCTCCAAGCTCTGGGTCACTGTCCCCACCAGCATCACATCTGCTGACAGTGTGGACAGTTTGAAGTCCCAGTTCAAGACCCACTTTTTAAAACGTCTACTGGGTGGTTCTGGTCTTCATCCTTTTGTCTCATCTTCCTCTTTTTAACGTATTCATTTGATGCTCAGTTTTTCTGTTTTAAGGACTTTTACTGTAAAGCTCTTGGTGATTTCATCTGTGAAAACTGCTGGATGAATATTTACTTCCTTCCTAATTGTTCTGGTTCCTCCACAGAGTGGACCAGCAGAACTCAGAGGTTCCCAGAGGTCCGTCTGCCCCGCAGCTTCAAACCCAGCTGGACTCCATATTTATGGTCTGTACATGTACAACAACTACTTTTCCATCGGTTAGGTTTAGTCGTCTCCATGCTGGACTTTGTGGACCAGTGGACCGTTAGTCTGTCCAACATGGTTCTGATGTGTGGATCCATGATCTCAGTCTGATGTGTCCTTCATATATTATTCTGTTCCAGCTGCTGGAGGACAACATTGTCACTTTTGTGAAGAACGAGCTGAAGAAGATCCATAAGGTTCTGAGTCCAGATGACCCAGACTGCTCAGAGAGTCAGAGAGATGATGAGGAGGTGTTGGAAGGTGAGGATGAAGAGCAGAGGAGGAGCAGCAGAGAGGCACTGATGAAGATCACTCTGAACTTCCTGAGGAGGATGAAGCAGGAGGAGCTGGCTGACCGTCTGCAGAGCAGTAAGAGGATTTCTACAAAGATTTAACCTGATGGATAAATCACACATTTACTGATGTCTGAAGAGATGGAATCACATTTATTCACATCATCTTCAGAAGATCATTTGGTTTCCTTCCTGATTTCACTTTTTCTGTTCATTTAGAACATTTTGCTGCAGTTTGTCAACATCAACTTAAATCCGGTCTGAAGGAGAAGTTCCAGTGTGTGTTTGAGGGGATCGCTAAAGCAGGAAGTCCAACCCTTCTGAACCAGATCTACACAGAGCTCTACATCACAGAGGGAGGGACTGGAGAGGTCAATGAGGAACATGAGGTCAGACAGATTGAAACAGCATCCAGGAAACCACACAGACCAGAAACAACCATCAGACAAGAAGACATCTTTAAAGTCCCACCTGGAAGACATCGACCAATCAGAACAGTGATGACAAAGGGAGTGGCTGGCATTGGGAAAACAGTCTTAACCCAGAAGTTCACTCTGGACTGGGCTGAAGACAAAGCCCACCAGAACATCCACTTCATATTTCCATTCACCTTCAGAGAGCTGAATGTGCTGAAAGAGAAAAAGTTCAGCTTGGTGGACCTTGTTCATCACTTCTTTACTGAAACCAAGGAACTCTGCAGCTTTGAACGCTTCCAGGTTCTGTTCATCTTTGATGGTCTGGATGAGAGTCGACTTCCTCTGGACTTCCAGAACCAGGAGATCCTGACTGATGCTACAGAGTCCACCTCATTGGATGTTCTGCTGACAAACCTCATCAGGGGGAAACTGCTTCCCTCTGCTCGCCTCTGGATAACCACACGGCCTGCAGCAGCCAATCAGATCCCTCCTGAGTGTGTTGGCATGGTGACAGAGGTCAGAGGGTTCACTGACCCACAGAAGGAGGAGTACTTCAGGAAGAGATTCAGGAAGAAGAAGAATCAGGCCAGGAGGATCATCTCCCACATGAAGACATCAAGAAGCCTCCACATCATGTGCCACATCCCAGTCTTCTGCTGGATCACTGCTACGGTTCTGGAGGACATGTTGGAGACCAGAGAGGGAGGAGAGCTACCCAGCACCCTGACTGAGATGTACATCCACTTCCTGGTGGTTCAGACCAAAGTGAAGAAGGTCAAGTATGATGGAGGAGCTGAAACAGATCCACACTGGAGTCCAGAGAGCAGGAAGATGAGTCTCTGGGAAAACTGGCTTTTGATCAGCTGCAGAAAGGAAACCTGATCTTCTATGAATCAGACCTGACAGAGTGTGGCATCGATATCAGAGCAGCCTCAGTGTACTCAGGAGTGTTCACACAGATCTTTAGAGAGGAGAGAGGGCTGTACCAGGACAAGGTGTTCTGCTTCGTCCATCTGAGTGTTCAGGAGTTTCTGGCTGCTCTTCATGTTCATCGGACCTTCATCAACTCTGGTGTCAACCTGATGGAAGAAAAACAAACATACAAGTGGTCTTTATTTTCTAAGAAACCTAAACCAAAGCCTTTTCATCAGACAGCTGTTGATCAGGCCTTACAGAGTCCAAATGGACACCTGGATTTGTTCCTCCGGTTCCTCCTGGGATTTTCACTGCAGACCAATCAGAGACTACTACGAGGTTTGCTGACACAGACAGGAAGTAGCTCACAGACCAATCAGGAAACAGTTCAGTACATCAAGGAGCAGATCAGTGAGAATGTGTCTGCAGAGAAAAGCATCAATCTGTTCCACTGTCTGAATGAACTGAAGGATCGTTCTCTAGTGGAGGAGATCCAACAGTCTCTGAGTTCAGGAAGTCTCTCCACAGATAAACTGTCTCCCGCTCAGTGGTCAGCTCTGGGTTTCATCTTAGTATCATCAGCAGAAGATCTGGATGTGTTTGACCTGAAGAAATACTCTGCTTCAGAGGAGGTTCTTCTGAGGCTGCTGCCAGTGGTTAAAGCCTCCAACAAAGCTCTGTAAGGACACAGATTGTTGCTGCTTTTATTTCTGATAGTGAGAAATCTGCTAATGAGGTAAATATTAATTCATGTTGCTTCAGTTTATTTATAATGAACCAGTTCACAATAAAAGGCAACATAAAGACACGTAAAATCAGACAGATCCATCAGTCTTTCCAAGGAGAACATTGGTGACTGTAAAGAAATCAACAATAATTCTGATGAATTGTTTACTAGCAGATTTTTCTCCCTGTCTCCTCAGACTGAGTGGCTGTAACCTCTCAGAGAGAAGCTGTGAAGCTCTGTCCTCAGTTCTCAGCTCCAAGTCCTCCAGTCTCAGAGAACTGGACCTGAGTAACAACAACCTGCAGGATTCAGGAGTGAAGCTTCTCTCTGCTGGACTGGAGAGTCCAAACTGCAGACTGGAAACTCTCAGGTACAAAGTTCTTCATCCTGTTGAAGCCAGATTTCTGTCTATTAACTGTTAAAAAGTTGATGGAAATATAAGTTTATTGACATTATTCATCACTAAAAAATTTCAATTTTTGACATTGTTCAATATTTACAGTTTCTGTCCTACAATGTAAAATATTTACACACATATTTAACAATCAATACAGTAATATATCTTATATCTGCAAAGACTACATTGTACCTCTTAATGTTTATACTGTTTATATGATTGACATTTTTATATTAGTGCACTGTTTAGAGTTTGCTTAAGCCAGAACCTTCTGCAGGGTTTGTGTCTGTTGACAGAGTTTCCATCCCAGTGGAGCTCTAGTCAGGATTCATCCGTCTATGTGTCAGATGTTACTTTTTATTACCTACAGAACAAAATACTGTTTGATTTCTATGTTATATTTCTTAAAACCAACTGAGCAGCAGTTTCTTGAGCACTGCGTTCTCATGTTAACATCTTGTGTTAAATTGTGTCTCGGCAGCTTGTCAGGCTGTCTGGTCTTAGAGAAAGGCTGTGCTTTTCTGGTCTCTGCTCTGAGCTCCAACCCCTCCCATCTGAAAGAGTTGGACCTGAGCTACAATCATCCAGGAGACTCAGGAGTGAAGCTGCTGTCGGCTGGACTGAAGGATCCACACTGGAGACTGGAAACTCTCAGGTATGGAGGAATAATGGTATAGAGGTACTTGATGATGAAGTTTGGACTTATTTATGACCCCAGATCAAAACCTCTTCAGTTTAATCCCACCATCCCCCTCCTACACCTCTTATCACTTGCAGTCATGTAGCCCTCACTTAAGTAATGTTAATAAATAAGTGAGTTTTGGGTTCTTTGTCACTGTATACCCTCTTACTATTTACTTTGAATCCCTCTCAAATTCTTTTGGCTAAATCAGCATTGGACACTACTAAAGTAAATTACACTACACACCATGTAAAGTAGACCGTAGTAACCCTTCTTTAATAAAAATAACAATAAAATAAGGGAATGGCAGGTTTTTCGAATTTAGGCAAAACAGAAAAAACATAGCATCATTCCAACCGTACAATGAATCTGCATACACAGTGTACAACACCAGTCCTATAACCCACTATGGTAAAGCCAGCAGAAAATACCCCTGATGTTGCAGGCCTGTGCAGTTGCCCAGGAATGTAGAAGTCCCACAAACTCCAGAGCCTCTTCACCAAAAAGCAAAATATTACCTTGTGTAATCATGATTTTCCAAATATGAATCTGGGCAATACCTCGTCCTGTGTCCAGAAGGACCTCAAAGCGATCCAAAGAAACAGCATTTCAGGAATGATGCAGTTGTGTGGTTTACAGGTGCTCTCTATGTGCTCCACATCTACTAGTCCTCAGTTCTCACTTTGCCAGATGTGCGATGCGGGTACTCAGACTGACTATCTGGAGTGTGTCACTCGTTATCCAGTGCGGTAACGATCTTCTGCAAGCCCTTTAAGTTCCACTCTAGTAGCAAATCAGCAGCTTACAGTAGTCCAGGTTGCTATTTATTATTTCATACATCTCTTCTATTTTTACTATCTTGGTTACAGTCAGAACAATTGTATAGTTAAATTAAATAAGTCTGAAGGTTAATTAGGAATAGTTCAATGTAGTGTCCCACAGTGGAAAGATTCAAGATGATGGTGCAAATCCTGGCAGGCTCGTCTTGATGGTCTTGTAGTGGATATTAATAATTATCAATTAAGTGAAAAGAAAAGGTGCATCTTTGTCTTTGCAAGTTATTTAATTCAAAGGAAAGAAGTGTTTGAATGTCTCTGTCCCCTAAAGCACTCATGAAACAGAGCGAAGAGAAAAAGAACACACTAAACTTTTATACATTCTGGGTTAACAAAGAAAGTGGGAATAATCTTCAGAGGAGTGCAGCCACTGGTACAGTTCCTATCTAACTCAACTCCTCCCTGTGTCCTTGGATTACTTTTACTGGGTAGAGTTAGAAATATGTAAAAAACCTCAGCACAATAAAAGCACATATGACTAGACAACATTCCAGCAGAGGGTTACATTGGAGGCTTGTGTCACGTGTGAGTCTATTTCGAATTGAGCATCAGTTGTGTGTGAGTGTGTGCATGTGTGAGTGAGTGTGTGCAATTTGTCCATGAACGCATGGACAAATTGCATATCAGTCATATCAGTAAACTTACAAACCTCTCTTTTCGGTCTTATGATGTAATTCTTTACCCATGGAAAAATGGTCTCCACTAACCTGCTGTCAGGATTTCTCTTTGGATGAACCCGGACACAGCACGCACACACAGAGCTAGTTCTTAGAAGTGAGTTTATTGAACAGGATGGAAGATAGATGACGAGAGGAACCAGAGTCTTTTTATGGACGGAGATGAAGGGTGCAGAAGCTGGCTGACAGGAGGAGTAATGGGTGACTGACCGGGAGGAAACTCTGGAGCGGAGGACTTGAAACCGAGGAAGAGCTGCGGTACTTGACCGTCGAGCAGCTGCAGAACTTGAGACCGTGGAAACAGCTGCAGAACTTGAGAACGTGGAGCAGTTGCGGACTTGACCGTCGAGCAGCTGCAGAACTTGAGACCGTGGAAACAGCTGCAGAACTTGAGAACGTGGAATGATGGGTCTCTCTTCGAGTCAGCTGATGGGTATGATTTAGGTGATTACTCGGGTAAATCATAAATTGTTCTTGCTGTACCATTTCCCTCGATAAAGACAGGAGTGATAAAAAGATGAGTAATCCCAATCACTAGTTCTAAAACCTTCTATAATGCTTCATGTTGATCTTGGCTGCTAAGTGGACTGTCCTTTCTACTTTCTTCAGTACTTTTTTAAAATCAGAAACAAGAAACAAAATATAAATCCCACTGCCTCTCCAGAGTGGCATCTGCGCTTTAAGCGGCCCTGTTACCAGCCTGGTACAGGTGGGCGGTCGTTGGAAGCCCCTTTAGGCAGGGGGTTCTGACCCGGATGCTGCTCAGGTGGTGTTCCCTTGAACACTTTGTGCTGTGTGGCGTGGATCAAGGTGTTCCTTCCTTGGACCTTCATGGCAGTGGGAGTCACCAGCAGGATCTGGAATGGACCAGACCAACGCTTGTCTCTCCAGTGGCTCTTCTGGTGTCTCGGATCAGCACCCACTGTCCTTGCTGGAACTGGTGCAGAATCTTGTCAGCCACTGGGGGTAATACAGCTCTCACAGCCTGATGAGAAAGATAACGGGACAGAACCTTACAATGTTCTGACATGGAGTGTTCAAAATGAGCAGTTGTTAATGTAGATAAGTTAAAATTAGGTCTTCCCCCCGCACTTGCAGGCCTCCCAAAAAGGATTTCAAAAGGACTGAGATTAGCTCTGGATCTATTTCTCATCTCCATCTACATGAGAACCAGAGAGGTTTTGGCCAGGAGAGGTGATCTCCTTTTATTGACGCCTCCTGGAGAGGCGTCAATAAAAGGAGAGTCCAATTCAGTTTCTGGCTTTGAGATAACTCTTGTGTCTGCTCTGGCTTGGGAGTTACTAGGTCTGATGAGGGAGGGATCCTCCAGTAGTTCTCCACCTGCTGCTCCATCAGAGCCGCCCTGCTTGCTGAGCTTGCTTCGCTCCCCAGCCTCGCCTCGATCCTCGTGCTGTTGACGTCTTCACAGAGGGGGACAGGAGTCTGGATCCGGGTCAGCCACCTGGAGGGCCTGTAGCTCCTTCTGCAACGGAGCATAGAGAGTGGAGAGGAGGACAGGAGAGTGAAGCACCACTAGGTCTACATGGAGGTGGAAACATGGGGTCAACAGCAGCACCACCAGCAAAGTGACGCCTTTTACCCACGTCTCCAGATAAATCCTTTCCCCATGAAATCTGTTTCAGTTCAGACGTCTAGTGGTGCGCTCTGTTCCTCATCTTTATATTATCAGCAGCGCAACCAGCTACCGTAACACCTGTTTCTGCGCGCAACAACTCTACCGTAATAACAGTCTACGCGAAACATTTTAGCCATTAATATCGGGGACATTTCCGGCGACAGCTTTAGCGGGGACAGGTGGTCCAAAACGGGGACAGTGCCCGGAAATCGGGGACGTCTGGTCACCCTAGTAAAGATAGCCAGCGTGGTGTTAGCTTTAGCCTAGCACGCACCCCCCTCCGTGGTTCACCGGCTTTGTTTACGTTCCGGTCGCCGGCTGAGTTGCACTTCCGCCCGGCTGGGAGAAGTCGGCAGGATCCAGTGTTCTGGAGATCTCTAGGATGACGGGAATATCGGCGATAAATGTATCACTGTTATAGCTCCAAAGGTCCAGAAACTCATGTGTGCTATAGCGCAGCAACGCAGTGCAGTTTTGGAAGAAAAAGTCCAGTGAAAAATAGATGTCTGGTCACCCCAGTAAAGATAGCCAGTGTGGTGTTAGCTTTAGCCTAGCACGCATTCCCCTCCGCGGTTCACCGGCTTTGCTTACGTTCCGGTCGCCGGCTGAGTTGCACTTCCGCACGGCCGGGAGAAGTCGGCAGGATCCAGTGAGAGAAATAAGGATATACCCCTCTGCCACTTTTTAATTGACGGATGATTAATGACCCTAATCATTTCCGGTCCCCCTTGATTTCCGGTCCCCCCTTTGATTTCCGATCCCCCTCCCCATTTCCGCCCCCCCATTTCCGCTCCCCTCCCCCACTTCCGGAATCCATACCCCTCCCCCATTTCCGGTCCCCTCCCCCACTCTAGGAATTGGAAACTGACACAGATTTAACAAATAGGATCTTCTCACCAACATGACAATCAAAGACGGGGGTTACCGCACAACTCTGAGACAAGCTCAATATAAAACAACTCCAGTAATTTTTCTGCTTAACGCATGCCGTGACAAGATGATGGCAGACCGGATGTCATCGCTGTTTCGCAATTGTCACAACTGGAGAGACGTATTGGGGGTCAAGAAAGTGGTAGCTTTTTAGACCCGCCCTCCTCACAACACCCGATACCGCCCCCTTCAATGTTAACCACACCCCTTCTCAGTATAAAAAAAACAACCGGGCAGACCGATCGGGACCTCTATGCAACTTCACTGACCAGACTTTTAGCATCTGAAACCATGAACAACTACGCGGTTGAAAGAACTACCGCTTCAACATCACCGCACCATGGCTCTCCGGACAGCGGCAAATTCTTTTCGGGACTGTACCACCCTCCTTCACCCTCGCCAACCCCTGAATCCTCTTCCGAACTCGACAGCGACAGTCTCCTCACATCGCTGCAGAGGGGTATCGACGACTAGGCCAATGCCCCCGGAGGCGTGCAGGTACGGCCCGAGTACTTTGTTTTATGGGATGAGAATTCCATGCTTCCAACCACACTTCCAGCCAGGTTTCCAGCCATGCCATCTCTGTTAGAAACCCAGGAAGAAGATTCACAAGCGCTGAATCTTCCACCCTCCCTGGACCGTTCTCAGTCTGAGTACTCACAGCTCCAGGACTCGCAACTTCCCTTCGGCCAAGGAGATCCAGCCTCCCCAGACCCTTCTTAACCCGAGGATACGCAGCCTGTGCTTTGTAACGCACGTTTCATCGATGCCGTTCAACAGTTTCTAGCCGCTCGCAACATCCATCAAGACAACGGCACAGTCAGCGCAGTTGCACAAGCTTACTTGTACGAATTGACGATGGCCAAGGAGTTATTTCATACAATCCTTGACGGGTATGATGAGATGGTTGAAGAAAACTATGAATTAAAAGATCAACTTGAAGCCATCACGCGGTACTGGCAGGGATCTTGAAACCAAAGCATGCATGTTTTCTCATATCTTTCTGTAATATATATTAGAGTAGTGTTTTTTACAATTAGCTTGTGATATATCAAATGACTATTTACAATGAGTTTGTGATATATTAAAGTAGTGTTTTTTACAATGAGTTTGTGATATATTAAAGTAGTATTTTCTACAATTAGCTTGTGATATATGAAATGATTGTTGTTTACAATGAGCTTGTGATATAATAAACAAATGTAATTTCTTTCCTCACTCCTTATGTTAATAAAAAATATACAAAACCCAACCATATTCTTTCTACACTTTTCTTTCAACTAGAAAAAAAAAATCTGTTACAGCCATGGCGTGGGAAGTAAAATGGCACCACTCGTCATTCTTGTTTCTAACAGTGTTTTGAAACTCCAAATGGCTAGGAGCACCATGTATTTGTTATATGTTAAGCAGCAAACTTGCAGGCTGTACCCTGTCTTTCTGAGTTACCACCCTTAGATTTTTCGCCCCACCGGTCAAAATGGTCAAGTGGAAATTACTCACGGGCTGGTGAACAAGAAAACTGAGTTGTAAGTAATCTGTGTCCATCTACCTCTAGTTTTGAGTTTCAAGCTAAATTTGTGCCATTCTTGAATTGAGGTTGAAGAGAAATTCTTTTTAAATGGCCCCTGGAAATAGTTTAGGCACTCCTGCCTTGGCCCGTTGCCTACTTGGTAATCCTGTGGAGGCTGTGTGGACAACTAAGATAACATCCACAGGTATTATTATTATCACAACACATGGCAAAGCTAGGCAAGGCAAATTTATTTATATAGCACAATTCAGTACAAAGACAATGCAAAGTGCTTTACATGATTAAAATATAGCAAAAATAAAACAGAATAAAAGCAAGTAGGAATAAAATGTAGATAGAAAATAGAACAAAAAAGTGGTGATTCAGTTAACTAGAACAGTTGAAGGCAATCCTAAACAAATGTGTTTTTAATTTTGATTTAAAAGGAACTCAGGCTTTCCGCATCTTTACAATTTTCTGGACGTTTGTTCCAGATAAGTGGAGCATAGGAACTAAATGCTGCTTCTCCGTGTTTAGTTCTGGTTCTAGGTATGCAGAGTAGGCTGGAGCCAGAAGACCTGAGTGGTCTGGATGGTTGATACACTGATAACAAGTCTGTGATGTATTTAGGTGCTAAGACATTCAGGGATTTATAGACTAACAGAAGTATTTTAAAGTCTATTCTCTGAGATACAGGGAGCCAGTGTAAGGACTTTAGAACTGGGGTGATGTGCTCTACTTTCTTATCTTCCTGTTGCAAAACATTAGTTAATCAAAATTGAATATAGGCTAAATATATTTTCCTTTCATTACTTGAAGTCTGAAAACATTACATATCTTTTTTTTTCCTAATACTGACTACTTGTCATTTTATGCAAATATGATAATTTGGTTAGTAGTTTATAAGATAAAACCAATCAAGCAAATACTTCTAAGTAGTGTATAAACATGTTGAAGAAGTTTTGCAATGGTATATTTCTTTTCTAAAATGAAAATTGGTAGAAACTGTCATGGTTTAGGTTTTTTGGTCCGGCTTTTTTCCTGTTTTTTTTTTTTTTTTTTAGTTCCTCCTCTCTCTCAGCTCAGCCTCCAGATTCGTGCGGGTAATTATATTTCTGATTCATTTTTAGTTGAAAACAGCACCCCTTAGGGGAGTTAGTCCAGTACTATTTTCTATTATGATAAACCTGACATAGGAAAATCCCTTTTTGCAGATGATGGGGCAATTTGGAAAAGAGGAAGGAATATGTTGTAAAGAAAGTTAAGGATGCTATTGATTGTAGTGGAAGATTGGTCTTTGAAATGGGGATTTAAGTTATCTGTTGAGAAATCTCAATGTTTTTCACGAGAAAGAAAGTCAAAGAAGATATTTGTCTGAAATTGTATAAACAAAGATTAGAAATGGTAAACGTTCTTAAATTCTTGGGGTTTGATAGTTTGCTTACATGGAAACTATTCAATACTAAGAAAGTATTGAATATTATGAGGTGTTTAACAGGAAGTGTATGGGGAGCTGATCGTATAGCGTTGAAAAATGTATATATTGCATTAGTTAGATCAGTTCTAGATTACGGTTGTATTGTTTTTGATTCGGTTCATCTTTAAAAAGGTTGGACATAATTCAGGCTCAAGCGTTGAGAATATGTTGTGGAGCAGTAAAATCGAGGTTAGAGGAATGCCATTAAGTCTTAGAAGGAAACAGTTGAGGGCAAATTTATGGGCTCATTTACAAAGTCAAAAAGAAACACATCTAACAAAAAGAAAACTAATTGAAAGTTGGGAAAATAGTAAAATTAAAAAGGAGGTATTTAGTAAGGGAATTATTCAGATAATTGAGGAGTTAGGAATCGATAACTGGGGCGTTAGTCTACCTTAATGCTGGCTATACCATCATGGTTACTACCTCAACCTAGCGTTGATCTTTCTTTATTAAAAAAGATTAGTTCAAGCAATAACCTGTTAAGTATACAGGCTTATGTGAACACTTTGATACATGAGAGATATGGGTATTATGTACATGTATTCACGGATGGGTAAAAAAATCCAGAGAATGGAAAAACAAGCTGTGCTTTTGACATTCCTGAATTAAAAGTTAAGGTGTTTAAAATTGATTATTTGTCGGTTTATGCAGCATATTATTGGGAAGCATCCATAGTTTCAGCATTCCAGAAACTGTGGAACATGTGCTGTTTGAGTGTATTAAATACTCAAATCAAAGAATGGATATACTAAGAACATGGTTAATTGATAAACCAGTTCCAGCCAACCTACAGGAAGTGGTAAACTTGCTAATAGATACACCTGCAGGTTATCATTGAGTTAAGAAAATTCTCTGCTATTAGATGCTTTACCTATACCACAAGGTTAATATAACCTGCCCTACCACTGAACCAGCTTCTTATCCAGTTGGTGGTCATGAATAAGCCCAGGCAAGTCCCGACTTTGTCGCAGTCAATCAGTAGGTGGGGTCAAAACACTTGCGAGTCTGCCTGTGATTCCGAATGGGAATCACTGGCGAGTCTCTCTTAAACCAAACATTGAAAATGTATTGGAGTAAAAGTATGCAATTAAGTTCAGAAATATAGTGAAGTAAAAGTTATCAAAAAAATGTATACCCGAGAAAAGTATAAAGTTCTCCAAAATATACTTAAGTACAGTAGTGAAGTATTTTTACTTCGTTACTATACAACACTGGTTAAAATTGTAATTCTAATCTTGTTTTGGACACTGTTGTCGATGCTGAATTCCAGGGGTAGAGAGACACTAGAAGTTCATAAATTTAAAATCATGGCTAGTGCTGATAAATACTTATGAGTCAAGTCACTTTTAAAAAGTAGAGATTTGGAACGTTGTATATATTTAAAAGCATTAATAACTGAATTTGCATTGCCAAAGGGATCAGAAAGAAAACAAAAGTCTGAAATAAGATAAGGCCCGTTTACACTACACTTTTTTAACCGAGCCGAGACCAGTCCGAGCTCGGTAACCGAGATAACTCTTGTGTGTAAACGGTCAGCAGACTGAACCAGACCGCGCTAACGATAACCGGACCGCGCTAACTGCAGACCAGTTCATCACCAGGTCTCGGACTGGTTTTTTTTAGCCCGGTTCCCTGATAACGAGGAGCGCATGAGCAGACCGCGTCATCCCCTTACAGTCAGCTGACTGTCCGCGGGTTTCCCGGCGTGTCTGGCTGCACGTCCCGATTCACACTCCATTCAGACAGATTTCAGACATTCATAATAATACTAGCTTCCTTACCGTGCCACACGGTTTCCAGTGATGACTCTGCTTATGAACCTCAGCGTCTGTTGTTGTTTCCTGCGTCTGTAAATCCTTATTAGACGTTCATTTGTCTTATCCACGTCCCAAAAGCCGACTCTATGTCTAACAATAACATCCTGAATATTACGGGTGCCGCCATTTTGATTTGCTCGGTCCCGCCTTCGATCCCAAAGAGCGGTAGTACCGCAGATCGCCACTAGGGGGCGAGGAGCAACCAAGGAACAAAAAACCGGGATAACTCTTGTGTGTAAACGGCTGCATTTATCTCAGTTAACTGGACCAAGCTCGGACCGGTCTTGGCATGGCTCGGTTTTTAGGTGTAGTGTAAACGGGCCTATAATAACCTATGTATCGATGAGACATATTGTACTCCCCGGGAGACATTTTGCATGGTATTTTGGTTATTTCTTTGGTAAAGTTTTAATTTGCTTTAATTTTTTTGCATTCCCGGTGAATAACTACATTCAAGGTAGTTCTGAAAAATAAATTTAAAGAAGGAGATGTTTCTGCGAGTGATAGCCCGTCAGTTTAGGCTGACGACCATGTCCTGGTAAGGGTATGCCCCTCTCTTTCCGATTTCAATTGAACAATAAGCTTTGTGTTGACTAGAATTTAGTAAGGTTTTTTCACGTAGTATCGGTATTCGGCAAAGCTTACGTAGAGTGTGGCTGGTATGCTGCTGAGCCTTAGATTGAGTGCGTATAAGATACATTAATTGCATGTGTACAACTGAAATAAATAGATATAATTATAAAGTGAATTGTATTATAATTAATATCATCATTTAATATGGGTGGTATGCTGCTGCTAAGCATCAGATTGAGTGTGTATAAAAATTAAATAACTGAATGTGGATAAACTGAATTAAGTAGTTGGATGTGTATTAAAGGAATCATTAGACATACTTAAATAATCACGATAATAAAGTTAATAACTATATTAATAATAATAATAATAATATCATATTAATGATAATAATATAATATGGGTAAGGCAGGAAATCAAAGGGAGGCCGGAAATCGAGGGAGGCCGGAAATCGAGGGAGGCCGGAAATCAAGGGAGGCCGGAAATCAAAGGGGGACCGGAAATGATTAGGGTCATTAATCATCCGTCAATTAAAAAGTGGCAGAAGGGTATATCCTTATGTCTCTCCAGTGTTCTGGAGATCTCTAGGATAACAGGAATATCGGCGATAAATGTATCACTGTTATAGCTCCGAAGGTCCAGAAACTCATGTGTGCTATTGCGCAGCAATGCGGTGCAGTTTTGGAAGAAAAAGTCAGGTGAAAAATAGATTTAAAAAAAACTTCAGGAAAACTTTGTCGTTTTTTGATGTGAGACGCTGCAGAGCTGAAAAGTCCATATTGCGCCTGCTAATGAGCACTTGCTGTTGCAATTTTTTCATCATTCATTCATTTATATCAGTTGTTCAAATTATTTATTTGTTACTTGTAAAAAAAAAAAAAATATTGGGTACCCCCAGCGGGTTGCGAACCTGCGACCTTTGGTGCACCAGCCCAACACCTAAACCACTGTACCAAAAAAAAGTGTCATGCTGAACTCTGCATTATGGAGAGGTCAACTGTGTCTAGGAAGTAGTTTTGAGAAGTTAATGTGGTTAATTTTGTCAACACAGTAACTTTAAATGGCGTCAACTACAAATAGCACACTTTGCGGCGTAGAGACGCACGTTTTGATATGTAGTTTGTGGGGGTACAGCCTACGGTTCGGGCTGTATTAACAGTGACGGAAGAATAAAAAGGAACTAGAATCGTTCAACTTCTGAAGAAGTTGAAAAAGGCGCCCGCCTGGTGGTGGGCATAACCGTCAAAGGCAAAGCTTCTGAGTTCCTTGGTCGTAGTCTCTCATCGCTTGGGGATTTTAAATCAAACCTTCTGAGTGAAAAGGATTTGTCTTCATCAAAACCTGCCGACCAGGAAAACTTTGCGTCTGCAGAGCTGCAAACTGCGTATTTCAATCTGAGACACAGCTAATGACCTAATTGGCGACAGCCGACAGTCAAAGTTTGCCATTCATTTTCTACGGTAGTCCTAAACCACTACTGACATAATACACTTTTTGGCCACAAGCGTCATTTTGGGGGCGTTGTTTCCACCTCTTCTCTTAGAGCCGCTTTTAATAGAAATAAGAAAAGGCAAAAACGGTCCAAACAAAAGGTCGTAACGTTTACATTTGTAACATCTGCCTTACATAAACACTAGAATTAAATCTTAATAAATAAAAGTATAGACAATTGTTTCAGTAACTCAATTCAGTAAGTGAAATACAATATATAAAGAGGTTGGACAATGAAACTGAAACACCTCTCATTTTAGTGTGGGAGGTTTCATGGCTAAATTGGACCAGCCTGGTGGCCAATCATCATTAATTGCACATTGAACCAATAAGAGCAGAGTGTGAAGGTCCAATTAGCAGGGTAAGAGCACAGTTTTGCTCAAAATATTACAATGCACACAACATTATGGGTGACATGGTTGAGTTCAAAGGAGGACAAATTGTTGGTGGACATCTTGCTGGATGTGTCAAAACTTTCTTCAATTGAATAAAAACAAAACTGAAGTAATAATATTTGGACCAATAGAGGAGAGATCAAAAGTTAGCACACAGCTTCAGTCGCTTCAGCTAGAAACCACTGATCAGGCCCGAAATCTGGTTGTAGTGATGGACTCAGACCTGAACCTCCAAAAGCATTTACAGACAGTGACAAGGTCGGCTTTCTATCACCTGAAGAATATTTCCAGGATTAAAGGACTGGTGTCTCAGCAGGATCTGGAAAAACTAATCCATGCGTTTATTTTTAGTAGAATTGATTACTGCAACGGTGTCTTCACAGGTTTGTCTAAAAAGTGGATCAGACCGCTGCAGCTGATCCAGAACGCTGCTGCCCGCGTCCTCACTAAGACTAAGAAAGTAGAGAACATGAACCCGGTTCTAAAGTCCTTACACTGGCTCCCTGTATCTCAGAGAATAGACTTTAAAATCCTTCTGTTAGTCTATAAATCCCTAAATGGCTTAGCACCTAAATACATTACAGACTTGTTATCAGTGTATGAACCCTCCAGACCACTAAGGTCTTCTGGCTCCAGCCTACTCTGCATACCTAGAACCACAACTAAACAAGGAGAAGCAGCATTTAGTTCCTATGCTCCACTTATCTGGAACAAACTTCCAGAAAACTGTAAAAGTGCGGAAAGCCTGAGTTCTTTTGAATCAAGATTAAAAACACATTTGTTTACAATTGCCTTTGACTGTTCTAGTTAAACTGTTTTACTGTTTTTAATGTTCTTTGTTTCTACATTCTATCTGTACTTGCTTTTATTCTATTTTCTATCTACATTTTATTCCTACTTGCGTTTATTTTGCTATATTTTAATCATGTAAAGCACTTTGTATTGTCTCTGTACTGAATTGTGTTATATAAATAAATTTCCCTTGCCTTGCCTTGCATCTGTGACCAAGACAGCAAGTGTTTGTGATGTATCAAGAGCCACGGTGTCCAGGGTAATGTGGACGAACCAAATCCAACAGGATTAACTGTGGACGCACGAGGAAGCTGTCTGTAAGGGATGTTCGGGTGCTAACCCGGATTGTATCCAAAAAACATAAAACCACATAACTCTACTTATAACTAACTTTCTGAAATATAAACTAAAGGTCACCAATCAGTTCTAAAACATCTTTAGATGAACTCTTGTTGAGCCCTGGAGTATGGAGGACCAAGTCTTCCATATTTAAAAATAAATACAGAAATAAATAAATGCTCAATAAATAAATATGCATACAATTATGTTCCACCAAAAATACAATGCACAAATAAATGTAGATAGAAAATGAATTATACAGTGAGACAAAATGTATATATTTCCTTTAATTAGCCACTTTATTTATTAATTACTAATTTTTAAGTATTTATTTATGTGCCGTTAAAATTAGCGTTTGTGCTGTTTTGGTTTTGAAGATATTAAAGAATATTTGTTAAGTTCATCTAGAGTTCACCATCCCCCCATTTTGCTTCGAATCCAACCAAGCCGGTCAACTTCTTTAGTGCTTCGTTTGTGCCGTTAAAATTAGCGTTTATGCTGCTTTGGTTTCGCAGATAATATAAGTTTTAATTTCGGCCGGTGACGTCACTACAGGCCGCCGCTGCAAAATAAAGCGCTGCATTGTTATTCCTTTGCTGGTGCTGAGCTGGAGCCAAAGCAAACCAGAGTGGTCAACTTCTTTAGTGCTTTGTGCATGTTTGTGCCGTTAAAATTAACGTTTGTGCTACTTTGGTTTCGGAGATATTATGAATTTTAATTTCAGCCGATGACGTCATCCCAGACCGCCGCTTCAAAATAAAGTGCTATGTTTTTCTTTCTTTGCTGGTGCTGAGCTGGATCCAAAGCAAATCACAGTGGGCTACTTTTTCAGTGCTTTGTTTGTGCTACAACAACCTTGGAATAAAATAAAATAAAGTTTTCATTAAGATTTGCAGCCCAATAGTTTTTGGGGAGCGTTAAGTTTTTAATATTTTGTGCTGAGCTCAATAAACAACAAACCAAATTGGTCTATATTTTTAGGCATTTCTAATTCAATCTATATGCTTTATACTTTCAGCTGATAACACAGTCAATATATTCATAGTTGAACACCATTTCCCACTTCATGCATAAAGCCAATAAAAAGTGGAGTGGTCCTTCAGCCTAATTAAAGGTTTAGCTTAGGTGGACAAAGGAACGTTTTAGGAGATCGTTCCTTACAGTGTTGTTATACTTTATAGGCTGACCAGTGTGATTTATTTTTTGCAGTTTTTCTGTTATTGATTTTAGTTTGGGTATGTTTTCTGCGTTATATAAGCCTGTATACTTTTATTGCCCTTTTGTTAGGTGCAGACACCCCCAAATCTCCCTATTGTAGAGCAATAAAGGTTTGCTATTCTAATTAATTCAGAGGAGTAATGAACTATGACTACTAAGATCAACTATAACCAAGTTACTGTTTGAAAATGTTATAAACATTATACTCTCGAAGAAGAATAAACCCTTCTGATTAGGAAAAATAGACGTTATGAAAACAGTTCAACATTCTAATAAATGAAATGTCTTTTTTGTGGCTCACTTGACATTGCTATCTAAAGTAAAGTTCTTTAAATGAGACAAAATAAATCGTAATATTTATTCAGGAATAAAGTACAAAACAATATAACACACATTTTACAATAGCGGCTAAAACATCTTGCATGATAAAAGAAAAATATAAAATTAAAAACTGCTTTCTTGAGAAAAGTGTTGAGACCAAACGGTAGATCTGACCACATCTTTTTACACAAATGAGGAACATCATTAAGGACGCCAGTCAGGAAACTAAAAAAACAAACAAAAACATGTTTCCCCAGAGATCTTTGCCAATAAGCAGGAATATATAAATAATTTTATAAGAATGCTGTGGGGGGGGGGGGGGGGGGGGGGCTCGGTAGATGACACAATTTCATAGTAATGTTACTGATTTATCAGTAGAAATATATTAAAAAGACTTACGTTTTTTACAGTGTTGGCAATAACATATGATTTACCGTAGCACTTTATTTTGAAGCGGCGGGCTGGGATGACGTCATCGGTTGAAATTAAAATTCATAATATCTCCGAAACCAAAGCAGCACAAACGATAATTTTAACGGCACAAACCTGCACAAACGAAGCACTAAAAAAGGTAGCCCAGTTTGATCGGATCCGAAGGAAAATGGGGAGATGGTGAACTCTGGATGACCTTAAGAAATATTCTTTAATATCTTCAAAACCAAAACAGCACAAACGCTAATTTTAACGGCACAAACGAAGCACTAACCATTCCGTCTATTTAACTGAGTTTTTTTCTGTGGGTGGGGTGTCAGCTTCCGCAGCTTCACGATCTCTCCTCCGCTGCAGTGGAGGAGAGATCGCGCTGCTGTTAGGCTTTTACTGCCATCCCTCCAGACTTCCATAGGCCATTGACAAATTTAATGAAAAGTAACTTAAAATTATCCTAAAAGACAAAATGCTGAAAAATCAAAGGGCTTATTTAACGCTTTGAGAACATATCTTGTATTCGGCCACAAAGTCAACAATAGTAGAATGATCTTTTAAGCTTATAAGACCATTTTTAAGATGCCAATACGTGTAGCATATAGCTCAGTGGCGTAGCCTAGCCACCGCATTTCTACCAAAATATAAAACCGACATTAAATAAACGACTCACCATCACGTAGTTGCAAGGAAAACACCCAATGGAACCCTTTGTCTGGGTTAATGGACTTGATTCAACAATATCCTTCAGTAATTTAGTAAAAACGGCAGCACAGCACTGCAAGCAATAGCAGCAACACGACGGAGGAGTTCACGTCTGACCCGGAACTCAAAGAGTACTGCTTGTTGTCTGCTCACACAGCGCCACTCGTGGACAGTATAGGAACTGCAGGAACGAAGTACGTCTTTTTCAGTAATCATTGTTGAATGATGATAATGCATTTTTCTAGCGATGATTTCTGTCACGAGGACATAATGCAGTGTTGTGCTGGCAGCCATCCCAACTAATAAAAATAAGATTTAAGATTAAAATAGTACATTATAGTAGTAAAATAAATACAATTATTGTGGTTTAAGGACAAGTTTGGTACCTGCATTAAGGTTAATTTCAAAAGGAATGTCATTTTCAGACTAAAAAACATTCTAAAAAGATGTTCTAATTCAGTGAATATGACTGGATATTTAAACAGAAAATAATAATGAAATTAATTATTCTTTCAACTAGAAGTTTTTGAGTATGACTAAAATTCGAGGCAGTGAAGGAGGGTAACTGATAAGTGATGGCTGATGGTGGAGACCTTGCAGGCCTGGCTTCGGTGGAGAAGCAGCAAACAACTGTGGCAGGAAATGTGACTTTCATTTCAATGCAATGCAATGCAAAACTGGAGAACAGTAGAAATCAGTAGAGTGAGAAAAACTGGCCCTGATGTCCTCCAGTAGCCTAAGCCTGATTGTAGGATGTTCCTGAACTCTCGTTACATTACAAAGTTTACAATAATAAGGAGAGCCAGCGAAATGCTTGAGGCAGGATTATACAGGAAAAGGAGGAGATTAAGTATTAATATAAAATAAATTAATAAACAATACATAAAATACTTTAATGTTTTCTTAAAACGTCTGAATACAAACTGTCCCAAAACATGTTAAATAAATTCCTTTATCATCATTCATTTATACCAGTGGTTCAAGTTATTTAATTGTTACTTGTAAAAAAAAAAATATTATTATTGTAAATTAGAAATGTCCCATGCTCCTGAATGCACCATAGCTTTCTAACGCTCGCGAACGCATCACACTGGTCTGAGAACGCAGCGTGGAGTAGAGGCACGTTTCTGCTTAAGACAAAGCTTTGCCGTTTGTAAAACTCATGTCGGCTGGCACGGTTTATTGTTCTGTGTGAATGGCAAGAGACCACAACAAATGAGTCTGCTAATGAGCCAACAGCCAACAGGAGAAGGTCTGCATCGAAGCAGCATGGAAAATTGGTGTTATTAAAACATGATTAAATACTTCAATGTAGCATGAAAAAATAAAATATGTGAATAAAAAAGTTAAAGGCATGAGGTGAACTGTATTGATCTAAATTGAAAAATCGTTTTTTAAAGCCAAAAGGAAATGAAATATTGGGTGAAAATGTAATTCTCTAAAATTGGCACAGCTTGGATTCGAACTTTCAATCTTCTGCTTCGCAGCCCGACACCTAACCCACTCGACCAAAACACCAGTGTCGTGCTCAGCCGAGCATTGTTGAGAGGTCAATTGTGTTAAGAAGTGTTTTTTGCGAATTCTGTTCCAACTGTAAGTCAAAACGGCGTCAAGTACAAAAAGCCCATTTTCAATGCATAGGCGGGTGCCTAACTAGAATCGTTCCAGGCGCCCGCCTGGTGGTGCGTATAACTGAGGTCATTGAATTGTTACTTGTAAAAAAAAAAAAAAAAAAAAAAAAAAGGAATATTTGAGGGCCCCCCCCCCATTGCACCAGAGGAACCAAGCGGCCCCTTAGTATGCCTATGGCTTTGACCGGCCCTGGCTGGCTCTCTGCTGCATGGAAAACTCCCAACTGCAGCTCAATTTGGGGAGGGTTTGGGGTTGTTGCCGGTCTGAGGTGATTCGCGAAAAATCAGTAAATCGTACACCAATGAGGGTTACATTTCCTGAATCCAGACAGAAATACCTACGTGTTGATGTATAATTTGTGCACGTAGAGTGAAAATTGAGCAAGTAGGCTAAAGTTGTTCTGTGTTTTTTGGAGAATTTTGTCACCATGGTAACTGAAAATGGCGTGATGAGAAAACGATAAAAGATATGCACATTCCGTTTTCACTTCTGAATAGTTCAAAGATATATCTACAAACTGGAAGTTAAACGATGTTCGTAGGTGAAAGCATGACGACACAGTAGAGTGTTGAAAATGACCATTTTTCGGTGTTTTTTTTGCGAATTTTGTTCCAACCGTAAGTCGAAATGGCGTCAAGTACAAAAAGCCCTGATCGCGGCGTCGAGACGAACGTTTCGATATATAGTATGTGGGGGTAGACCCTACGGTTCGGGCTGTATTAACGGTGACGGAAGAATAATATGTAATAAAAATATTAATAATAACTAGAAACGTTCAACTTCTGAAGAAGTTGAAGAAGGCGCCCGCCTGGTGGTGCGCGTAACCGTCAAAGGCAAAGCTTCCGAGTTCCTTGGTCGTAGGCTTTTATCACTTGGGGATTTTAAATCAAATCTTCTGAGTGTGAAAAGGATTTGTCTTCGTCAAAACCAGCCGACAGGAGAAGGTCTGCATCCAAGCAGCATGGAAAATTGGTGTTATTAAAACATGATTAAATACTTCAATGTAGCATGAAAAAATGAAATATGTGAATAAAAATGATAAAGGCATTACAAACTACTAAAGGAAGTACAAACTCTGTGAAGCAGAAGTTGGTGAGACCTTCCTAGAGCTACTTCCGGTTAGCAACATGTTAAGCGTTAGCTGCTAACATGGTTGTGTCCAGTATCACCGGGTGATTGTACTCTGTTAGTTTGGTCCAAATCCTGTACTGGGAAGTTCCTCAAAAAGGGTGCCAATACTTAATGTCACCAAAGCTCACCAAAGGCCATGTGTCAGATCGGCCTCCTTTAGCAACTAAGCCTCCCCAAAAAAAACAGTCGACAGGAGAAGGTCTGCATCCAAGCAGCATGGAAAATTGGTGTTATTAAAACATGATTAAATACTTCAATGTAACATGAAAAAATGAAATATGTGAATAAAAATGTTAAAGGCATTACAAACTACTAAAGGAAGTACAAACTCTGTGAAGCAGAAGTTGGTGAGACCTTCCTAGAGCTACTTCCGGTTAGCAACATGCTAAGCGTTAGCCGCTAACATGGTTGTGTCCATAGACATAATATAAGAGTAGACCCCGCATTGACTGTCGCTGCGCAGGAATTACGGGCGCCACCTTGGGGCGGTCGACTTGATACCTAATCCTGCTGATTCAAGCTGACACACTAATGATGCCTCAGCACTGTGCGGCTCATTTTTGTTTAAATCGAGGGATTATTTATCTCAGGGCTCGAGGGATAACTTTTCACAAGCAAGATGAAAAGACATTGTTTATATTTTTGATCAGAATGTAAGTTTTCTAATACTAGGAGATACAAAGTTGTTGTTAGACATTAGTGAATAAACAGCATATATATATATATATATATATATATATATAGTGAACCCTCGCTATATTGCGGTTCACCTTTCACGGTCTCGCTGCTTCACGGATTTGCATTGATGTTCATTACAGTTCTCATCAGGTGGCGTGTCGGTTTATAAGAATCTTTTTTGAAAAAAAGAGTGACAACTACCGATAAAAATGTGTTCTTCTCCCAAAAAAAAAAACTCACCTGCACCGCGGGCTTTAGAAGAAAAAAACGCTACAGAGCGGAGTCACGGATGCAGCGCCTCAGTCAAAAGAGCAGTGAAATACACACGAGTCACTATTTGTCCTACTGTACTTTGTATTTTTTTATAATAATTTTTTATTTTCTCCCGTTCTAATCCAATGACTCGGGTCGCAGTGGGCCACGCTGATCTCAGTCAATATATTCATAGTTGAACAATATTTCCCACTTCATGCATAAAGCCAATAAAAAGTGGAATGGTCCTTCAGCCTAATTAAAGGTTTAGCTTAGGTGGACAAAGGAACGTTTTAGGAGATCGTTCCTTACAGTGTTGTTATACTTTATAGGCTGACCAGTGTGATTTATTTTTTGCAGTTTTTCTGTTATTGATTTTAGTTTGGGTATGTTTTCTGTGTTATATAAGCCTGTATACTTTAATTGCCCTTTTGTTAGGTGCAGACACCCCCAAATCTCCCTATTGTAGAGCAATAAAGGTTTGCTATTCTAATTAATTCAGAGGAGTAATGAACTATGACTACTAAGATCAACTACAACCAAGTTATTGTTTGAAAATGTTATAAACATTATACTCTCGAAGAAGAATAAACCCTTCTGATTAGGAAAAATAGACTTTATGAAAACAGTTGAACATTCTAATAAATGAAATGCCTTTTTTGGCAATGTCACTTGACATTGCTATCTAAAGTAAAGTTCTTTAAATGAGACAAAATAAATCGCAATACCTATTCAGGAATAAAGTACAAAACAATATAACACACATTTTACAATAGCAGCTAAAACAACTTGCATGATAAAAGAAAAATATAAAATTAATAACTGCATTCTTGAGAAAAGTGTTGAGACCAAAAGGTAGATCTGACCACATCTTTTTACACAAATGAGGAACATCATTAAGGACGCCAGCCATCCTGCACAGAGACTGTTTCAGCCTCTCCCCTCAGTCAGGAAACTAAAAAAAACAAACAAAAACATGTGTCCCAAGAGATCTTTGCCAATAAGCAGGAATATATAAATCATTTTATAAGAATGCTGTAGGGGGGGGAGGCTCGGTAGATGACACAACTTCATAGTAATGTTACTGATTTATCAGTAGAAATATATTAAAAAGACTTACGTTTTTTCCAGTGACGGCAATAACATATGATTTACCGTAGCACTTTATTTTGAAGCGGCGGGCTGGGATGACGTCATCGGTTGAAATTAAAATTCATAATATCTCCGAAACCAAAGCAGCACAAACGATAATTTTAACGGCACAAACCTGCACAAACGAAGCACTAAAAAAAGTAGCCCAGTTTGATCGGATTCGAAGCAAAATGGGGAGATGGTGAATTCTGGATGACCTTAACAAATATTCTTTAATATCTTCAAAACCAAAACAGCACAAACGCTAATTTTAACGGCACAAACCTGCACAAGCGAAGCACTAACCATTCCGTCTATTTAACGAAGTTTTTTCTGTGGGTGGGGTGTCAGCTTCATGCAGCTCTTCCATCCCTCAGTGCCGTGTAGCCTAGCCACCGAATTTCTACCATAATATAAAACCGACATTAAATAAACGACTCACCGTCACGTAGTTGCAAGGAAAACACCCAATGGAACACCCTTCGTCTGGGTAAATTGGACTTCATTCAACAATATCCTTCAGTAATTTAGGAAAAACGGCAGCACAGCACAGCACAGCAAGCCACAAGATGGAGGAGTTCACCTCTGACCCGGAACTCAAAGAGTACTGCTTGTCTGCTCTGAATAATACACAGCGCCCCTCGAATTACGGCCGCCATCTTGGGGCGGTCCACCTGCTACCCTAACCTGCTGATTCAAGCTGAACACACTAACCATACCCCGGCACTGTGCGGCGTATTTTTGTTTAAATCGACGGACTATTGACGTCAGGGCTCGAGGGATAACTTTTCATGTGTAAGATTAAAGAGATTGTGATGAATTTGAATACGGCCGCCATCTTGGGGCGGTCGACCTGCTACCCTAACCTGCTGATTCAAGCTGAACACACTAACCATACCCCGGCACTGTGCGGCGTATTTTTGTTTAAATCGACGGACTATTGACGTCAGGGCTCGAGGGATAACTTTTCATATGTAAGATTAAAGAGATTGTGATGAATTTGAATACGGCCGCCATCTTGGGGCGGTCGACCTGCTACCCTAACCTGCTGATTCAAGCTGAACACACTAACGATACCCCAGCACTGTGCGGCGTATTTGTGTTTAAATCGACGGACTATTGACGTCAGGGCTCGAGGGATAACTTTTCATATGTAAGATTAAAGAGATTGTGATGAATTTGAATACGACCGCCATCTTGGGGCGGTCGACCTGCTACCCTAACCTGCTGATTCAAGCTGAACACACTAACGATACCCCAGCACTGTGCGGCGTATTTTTGTTTAAATCGACGGACTATTGACGTCAGGGCTCGAGGGATAACTTTTCATATGTAAGATTAAAGAGATTGTGATGAATTTGATTGTTTTATTGTACTATTTGGTATATTTAAGATATATGCTGGATAAATTAATCTGGCTATTGATTTAAATGAAAAAAATCGTTTTTTAAAGCCAAAGGGAAATGAAATATTGTATTTGGTATATTTAAGATATATGCTGGATAAATTAATCTGGCTATTGATTTAAATGAAAAAAATCGTTTTTTAAAGCCAAAGGGAAATGAAATATTGTATTTGGTATATTTAAGATATATGCTGAATAAATTAATCTGGCTAATGATTTAAATGAAAAAATCGTTTTCTAAAGCCAAAGGGAAATTAAATATTGGGTGAAAATGTAATTCTCTGAAATTGGCACAGCTTGGAGTCGAACCTACGATCTTCTGCTTTGCAGCCCGACACCTAACCCACTCGACCAAAACACCAGTGTCGTGCTCAGCCGAGCATTATTGAGAGGTCAATTGTGTTAAGAAGTGTTTTTTGCGAATTCTCTTCCAACTGTAAGTCAAAACGGCGTCAAGTACAAAAAGCCCTGATCGCGGCGTCGAGACGCACGTTTTGATATATAGTTTGTGGGGGTACAGCCTACGGTTCGGGCTGTATTGACGGTACTATAATAATAATAATAATAATAATAATAAAGAAACCCTTATTAGGTGCATAGCATAAGGCCTCCGCCATGCATTTTCAATGCATAGGCGGGCGCCTAACTAGAAACGTTCAACTTCTGAAGAAGTTGAAGAAGGCGCCCGCCTGGTGGTGCGCGTAACCGTCAAAGGCAAAGCTTCCGAGTTCCTTGGTCGTAGGCTTTTATCACTTGGGGATTTTAAATCAAATCTTCTGAGTGTGAAAAGGATTTGTCTTCGTCAAAACCAGCCGACAGGAGAAGGTCTGCATCCAAGCAGCATGGAAAATTGGTGTTATTAAAACATGATTAAATACTTCAATGTAGCATGAAAAAATGAAATATGTGAATAAAAATGATAAAGGCATTACAAACTACTAAAGGAAGTACAAACTCTGTGAAGCAGAAGTTGGTGAGACCTTCCTAGAGCTACTTCCGGTTAGCAACATGTTAAGCGTTAGCTGCTAACATGGTTGTGTCCAGTATCACCGGGTGATTGTACTCTGTTAGTTTGGTCCAAATCCTGTACTGGGAAGTTCCTCAAAAAGGGTGCCAATACTTAATGTCACCAAAGCTCACCAAAGGCCATGTGTCAGATCGGCCTCCTTTAGCAACTAAGCCTCCCCAAAAAAAAACTGTCGACAGGAGAAGGTCTGCATCCAAGCAGCATGGAAAATTGGTGTTATTAAAACATGATTAAATACTTCAATGTAACATGAAAAAATGAAATATGTGAATAAAAATGTTAAAGGCATTACAAACTACTAAAGGAAGTACAAACTCTGTGAAGCAGAAGTTGGTGAGACCTTCCTAGAGCTACTTCCGGTTAGCAACATGCTAAGCGTTAGCCGCTAACATGGTTGTGTCCATAGACATAATATAAGAGTAGACCCCGCATTGACTGTCGCTGCGCTGGAATTACGGGCGCCACCTTGGGGCGGTCGACTTGATACCTAATCCTGCTGATTCAAGCTGACACACTAATGATGCCTCAGCACTGTGCGGCTCAATTTTGTTTAAATCGAGGGATTATTTATGTCAGGGCTCGAGGGATAACTTTTCACAAGCAAGATGAAAAGACATTGTTTATATTTTTGATCAGAATGTAAGTTTTCTAATACTAGGAGATACAAAGTTGTTAGACATTAGTGAATAAACAGCATATATATATATATATATATATATATATATATATATATATATATATATATATATATATATATATATATATAGTGAACCCTCGCTATATTGCGGTTCACCTTTCACGGTCTCGCTGCTTCACGGATTTGCATTGATGAGCCGTTCATTACAGTTCTCATCAGGTGGCGTGTCGGTTTATAAGAATCTTTTTTGAAAAAAAGAGTGACAACTACCGATAAAAATGTCTTCTCCCGAAAAAAAAAAAACTCACCTGCACTGCGGGCTTTAGAAGAAAAAAACGCTACAGACCGGAGTCACGGATGCAGCGCCTCAGTCAAAAGAGCAGTGAAATACACACGAGTCACTATTTGTCCTACTGTACTTTGTATTTTTTTTATAATAATTTTTAATTTTCTCCCGTTCTAATCCAATGACTCGGGTCGCGGTGGGCCACGCTGATCTCCGCAATTTGAAGCCTTCAGTTCGTATTGATTAAAATTATTTCACATCTTATTTGTAAATAATAATTAAAAAAAAAAAACGTTTATGTAGTACTTTCATTTGTTAAACAAATGCTTGGGCCGGTAAAAAGGTTTTGTTCTATGGTTTCAATATACTATAGTGTATTTAATTGTATATAATAATTGTAAAAAAAATAAAGGTTCCTACTTTACAGATTTCGCCCATCACGGGTTCTTTTTGGGAAGTATATGTACATATGTACATGTACAAATGTGTTTGTTTATATAGCAATAAAAAAATTATAAAAAATGTGTGCGTGGCTGTGTTTTGAAACATACATACATCATGTCAGAATATTCTATTTCTTTTAACCCCACTAAGATTATTTAAACGCACTGGACCATTTGTTATAATAGCTATAGTTTTAAAGTTTTAAGCTAAACAAATGTGAAAATTAGTTCAACATTAAACGAGTTATAGTTGATTAAAATTGATTCTGCACCTGGTTAACACATTAGACTGAGCGGAGTTGTCGACTGCCCCAAGATGGCGCCCCTAAATCTCGTCAGCGCCTATAGGCGAGAGCGGTCGATGCGGGGTCTACTCTTTATATATGTCTATGGTTGTGTCCAGTATCACCGGGTGATTGTACTCTGTTAGTTTGGTCCAAATCCTGTACTGGGAAGTTCCTCAAAAAGGGTGCCAATACTTAATGTCACCAAAGCTCACCAAAGGCCATGTGTCAGATGCTGACACCCCACTCACAGAAAAAACTCAGTTAAATAGACGGAATGGTTAGTGCTTGGTTTGTGCACATTTGTGCCGTTAAAATTAGCGTTTGTGCTGTTTTGGTTTTGAAGATATTAAAGAATATTTGTTAAGTTCATCTAGAGTTCACCATCCCATCATTTTGCTTTGAATCCAACCAAGCTGGTCAACTTCTTTAGTGCTTCGTTTGTGCAAATTTGTGCCGTTAAAATTAGCGTTTATGCTGCTTTGGTTTCGCAGATAATATAAGTTTTAATTCCGGCCGGTGACGTCACCACAGGTCGCCGCTGCAAAATGAGTGGTCAACTTCTTTAGTGCTGTGTTTGTGCATCTTTGTGCCGTTAAAATTAACGTTTGTGCTACTATGGTTTCGGAGATATTATGAATTTTAATGTTGTTATACTTTATAGGCTGACCAGTGTGATTTATTTTTTGCAGTTTTTCTGTTATTGATTTTAGTTTGGGTATGTTTTCTGCGTTATATAAGCCTGTATACTTTAATTGCCCTTTTGTTAGGTGCAGACACCCCCAAATCTCCCTATTGTAGAGCAATAAAGGTTTGCTATTCTAATTAATTCAGAGGAGTAATGAACTATGACTACTAAGATCAACTATAACCAAGTTATTGTTTGAAAATGTTATAAACATTATACTCTCAAAGAAGAATAAACCCTTCTGATTAGGAAAAATAGACTTTATGAAAACAGTTGAACATTCTAATAAATGAAATGCCTTTTTTGGCAATGTCACTTGACATTGCTATCTAAAGTAAAGTTCTTTAAATGAGACAAAATAAATCGCAATATCTATTCAGGAATAAAGTACAAAACAATATAACACACATTTTACAATAGCAGCTAAAACAACTTGCATGATAAAAGAAAAATATAAATTAATAACTGCTTTCTTGAGATAAGTGTTGAGACCAAAAGGTAGATCTGACCACATCTTTTTACACAAATGAGGAACATCATTAAGGACGCCAGCCATCCTGCACAGAGACTGTTTCAGCCTCTCCCCTCAGTCAGGAAACTAAAAAAAAAAAAAAAAAAACATGTGTCCCAAGAGATCTTTGCCAATAAGCAGGAATATATAAATCATTTTATAAGAATGCTGTAGGGGGGGAGGCTCGGTAGATGACACAACTTCATAGTAATGTTACTGATTTATCAGTAGAAATATATTAAAAAGACTTACGTTTTTTCCAGTGACGGCAATAACATATGATTTACCGTAGCACTTTATTTTGAAGCGGCGGGCTGGGATGACGTCATCGGTTGAAATTAAAATTTCATAATATCTCCGAAACCAAAGCAGCACAAACGATAATTTTAACGGCACAAACCTGCATAAACGAAGCACTAAAAAAAGTAGCCCAGTTTGATCGGATTCGAAGCAAAATGGCGAGATGGTGAATTCTGGATGACCTTAACAAATATTCTTTAATATCTTCAAAACCAAAACAGCACCAACGCTAATTTTAACGGCACAAACCTGCACAAGCGAAGCACTAACCATTCCGTCTATTTAACGGAGTTTTTTCTGTGGGTGGGGTGTCAGCTTCATGCAGCTCTTCCATCCCTCAGTGCCGTGTAGCCTAGCCACCGCATTTCTACCATAATATAAAACCGACATTAAATAAACGACTCACCGTCACGTAGTTGCAAGGAAAACACCCAATGGAACACCCTTCGTCTGGGTAAATTGGACTTCATTCAACAATATCCTTCAGTAATTTAGGAAAAACGGCAGCACAGCACAGCACAGCACAGCAATCCACAAGATGGAGGAGTTCACCTCTGACCCGGAACTGAAAGAGTACTGCTTGTCTGCTCTGAATAATACACAGCGCCCCTCGAATTACGGCCGCCATCTTGGGACGGTCCACCTGCTACCCTAACTTGCTGATTCAAGCTGAACACACTAACCATACCCCGGCACTGTGCGGCGTATTTTGTTTAAATCGACGGACTATTGACGTCAGGGCTCGAGGGATAACTTTTCATATGTAAGATTAAAGAGATTGTGATGAATTTGAATACGGCCGCCATCTTGGGGCGGTCGACCTGCTACCCTAACCTGCTGATTCAAGCTGAACACACTAACGATACCCCAGCACTGTGCGGCGTATTTTTGACGTCAGGGCTTGAGGGATAACTTTTCATATGTAAGATTAAAGAGATTGTGATGAATTTGATTGTTTTATTGTACTATTTGGTATATTTAAGATATATGCTGGATAAATTAATCTGGCTATTGATTTAAATGAAAAAAATCGTTTTTTAAACCCAAAGGGAAATGAAATATTGTATTTGGTATATTTAAGATATATGCTGGATAAATTAATCTGGCTATTGATTTAAATGAAAAAATCGTTTTTTAAAGCCAAAGGGAAATGAAATATTGTATTTGGTATATTTAAGATATATGCTGAATAAATTAATCTGGCTAATGATTTAAATGAAAAAATCGTTTTTTAAAGCCAAAGGGAAATGAAATATTGGGTGAAAATGTAATTCTCTGAAATTGGCACAGCTTGGAGTCGAACCTACGATCTTCTGCTTTGCAGCCCGACACCTAACCCACTCGACCAAAACACCAGTGTCGTGCTCAGCCGAGCATTATTGAGAGGTCAATTGTGTTAAGAAGTGTTTTTTGCGAATTCTCTTCCAACTGTAAGTCAAAACGGCGTCAAGTACAAAAAGCCCTGATCGCGGCGTCGAGACGCACGTTTTGATATATGGTTTGTGGGGGTACAGCCTACGGTTCGGGCTGTATTAACGGTACTATAATAATAATAATAATAACTAGAAACGTTCAACTTCTGAAGAAGTTGAAGAAGGCGCCCGCCTGGTGGTGCGCGTAACCGTCAAAGGCAAAGCTTCCGAGTTCCTTGGTCGTAGGCTTTTATCACTTGGGGATTTTAAATCAAATCTTCTGAGTGTGAAAAGGATTTGTCTTCGTCAAAACCAGCCGACAGGAGAAGGTCTGCATCCAAGCAGCATGGAAAATTGGTGTTATTAAAACATGATTAAATACTTCAATGTAGCATGAAAAAATGAAATATGTGAATAAAAATGATAAAGGCATTACAAACTACTAAAGGAAGTACAAACTCTGTGAAGCAGAAGTTGGTGAGACCTTCCTAGAGCTACTTCCGGTTAGCAACATGTTAAGCGTTAGCTGCTAACATGGTTGTGTCCAGTATCACCGGGTGATTGTACTCTGTTAGTTTGGTCCAAATCCTGTACTGGGAAGTTCCTCAAAAAGGGTGCCGATACTTAATGTCACCAAAGCTCACCAAAGGCCATGTGTCAGATCGGCCTCCTTTAGCAACTAAGCCTCCCCCAAAAAAAACAGTCGACAGGAGAAGGTCTGCATCCAGGAAGGAAGTACAAACTCTGTGAAGCAGAAGTTGGTGAGACCCTTCCTAGAGCTACTTCCGGTTAGCACATGCTAAGCGTTAGCCGCCAACATGGTTGTGTCCATAGACATAATATAAGAGTAGACCCCGCATTGACTGTCGCTGCGCAGGAATTACGGGCGCCACTTGGGGCGGTCGACTTGATACCTCATCCTGCTGATTCAAGCTGACACACTAATGAATGCCTCAGCACTGTGCGGCTCATTTTGTTTAATTCGAGGATTATTTATGTCAGGGCTCGAGGGATAACTTTTCACAAGCAAGATGAAAAGACATTGTTTATATTTTTGATCAGAATGTAAGTTTCTAATACTAGGAGATACAAAGTTGTTGTTAGACATTAGTGAATAAACAGCATATATATAATATATATATATATATATTATATATATATATATATATATATATATATATCTATATATATAATAGTGAACCCTCGCTATATTGCGGTTCACCTTTCACGTCTCCTCGTGCTTCACGGATTTGCATTGATGAGCCGTTCATTACATTTCTCATCAGGTGGCGTGTCGGTTTATAAGAATCTTTTTTGAAAAAAAGATGACAACTACCGATAAAAATGTCTTCTCTCCAGAAAAAAAAAAACTCACCATGCACCGCGGGCTTTAGAAGAAAAAAACGCTACCGACTGAGTCACGGATGCAGCGCCTCAGTCAAAAGAGCAGTGAAATCCACACGAGTCACTATTTGTCCTACTGTACTTTGGATTTTTTTAT